>NW_027208420.1:0-61481 GCF_027789765.1 Dendropsophus ebraccatus | reverse complement strand
TCCCCCCCCCCAGCACAGTCCTGACACCGAGACCACCGGAGAACGTTATCCCCCCCAGCACAGTCCTGATACTTAGACCACCGGAGGACGTTATCCCCCCAGCACAGTCCTGACACCGAGACCACCGGAGAATGTTATCCCCTCCCCCAGCACAGTCCTGATACAGAGACCACCGGAGGACGTTATCCCCCCCAGCACAGTCCTGATACAGAGACCACCGGAGAACGTTATCCCCCCAGCACAGTCCTGACACCGAGACCACCGGAGGACGTTATCCCCCCAGCACAGTCCTGACACCGAGACCACCGGAGAACGTTTTCCCCCCCCCAGCACAGTCCTGACACCGAGACCACCGGAGAACGTTATCCCCCCAGCACAGTCCTGACACCGAGACCACCGGAGAACGTTATCCCCCCCAGCACAGTCCTGACACCGAGACCACCGGAGAACGTTATCCCCCCCATCCAGCACAGACCACTTGAGAACGTTGTCCGCATCCCCCCCCCCCCCCCCCCTAGCTAAGTCCTGACACCGAGACCACCAGAGAACGTTATCCCCTCCCCCAGCACAGTCCTGACACAGAGACCACCGGAGAACGTTATCTCCACTTCCTCCTCCCCCCCCCAGCACAGTCCTGGCATTACATGTACTTACTAAGTCCCCCCATAATGCCATGCTCCACCCTCCGCCCTATATGATATAGCGGAGGCTACTTACAGCAACAGGCAGGAGGGTGGCCACCCGAGCAGAGGCGGAGCTTAGCAGAGATGTCTTATTCTCCTTGTAGGGGACGTCACATGTCATCTTCCCCAGCAGAATATCCAGCACCTGAGAGGTGAGAGGAGGATCCGAGGAGAGCGCCCCCCACAGGGTGCATGTCTCACTGCAAGACAAGAGGAAAGTGACAGGAGAGGGGGAGGAGCCACAGGCGACTGGGGGAAGGGGAGGACTGGGTAGGGTTATCATGAGCGTGAGGGTCCGGGTGGACAGGGGGTGTTTTGATGAGCACAGGGGGAGGGGTTTATAAGGGCAGGGGGCGGGGTTATCATGAGGACAGTAGGCGGGTTTGTTATGACCGCAGGAGGCGGGGTTCTCATGAGAGCAGGGGGCGGGGTTATCATGAGGACAAGAGGCAGGTTTATCCTGAGGGTAGGGGGTGGGGTTCTCATGAGGGCAGGGGGAGGGTTTATCCTGAGGGAAGGGGGATGGGTTATCATGAGGGCAGGGGTGGGGTTCTCATGAGGGCAGGGGGAGGGTTTATCCTGAGGGTAGGGGGATGGGTTATCATGAGGGCAGGGGGTGGGGTTCTCATGAGGGCAGGGGGAGGGTTTATCCTGAGGGTAGGGGGATGGGTTATCATGAGGGCAGGGGGTGGGGTTCTCATGAGGGCAGGGGGAGGGTTTATCATGAAGACAATAGGCGGGTTTATCATGAGGGAAGGGGGCGGGTTTATCATGAGGACAAGGGGTGGAGTTATCATGATGCCAGGGGGCGGGTTTATCATGAGGACAAGGGGTGGAGTTATCATGATGGCAGGGGCGGGGTTCCCAAGAGGGCGGAGTCATTACCTGTCATACGGTACGGGGCTGGACAGCAGGCTGGATATCACAGCCTTGACGTGTTGTGTGGCCAGGATATACACGGTCTGTACGGCCGCCTTGCTGACGTGCTCCTCCGGGGTCTCCTCCAGCTGCTGCTGTACACGAACAATGATCTCCGGGACCTAAGAGGAGACATGATTGGACAATGCCTCACCTGCCGGGGCCACGGGGCGTCCCAGAAGCCACAACACCCACCTTGGACAGTAAGATGGTTCCCCGATCCTTCAGCAGAGAATTGATCATCACGGTGGCCGCTCTGGAGCAGTTACTATCAGGGTCTGAGAGCCCCTCGAAGGTGACAAAGAGGAGGCTGATGAGCTGCTCCGGGGGAAGACGCCTCCCGATGATCTGAGGAGATAAGGAAAAACTGCGTACAGGGGGCGCCATATACAGGGGGCGCCATACACAGGGGGCGCCATATACAGGGGGCGCCATACACAGGGGGCGCCATACACAGGGGGCGCCATACACAGGGGGCGCCATACACAGGGGGCGCCATATACAGCGCTGACCCCGCCCCCCGGTGATACTGAGGTGACTCTGCTGACCCCACCCCCTGATGATACTGAGATTACTCTGCTGACCCTGCCCCCTGATAATGAGATGACTGCTGACCCCACCCTCTAATGATAATGAGATGACTCCACCCCCTCCATTTTGACCTCTGACCCCACACTATGGTGACCACAACTGGGAGAAGTGGTGACCAGAACTGGGAGAAGTTACCATGGCGATGTCATAGCATGTGCGGAACAAGACGTTTGCGTCAGGGTTGAGGAGGCCGCCCCTCAGCGTCTGCAGCTTCTCCACTTGTTCATCCTTATGATCTGGAGCAAAACCTGAAAAACCGAGAATAAAATATAAAAGATGGCGGGGGTGACCTACCTACTCCGACCAGCGGGGGGCAGCAGAGAGGGTGACCTACCTACTCCGACCAGCGCGGGGCAGCAGAGGGGGTGTCCTACCTACTCCGACCAGCGGGGGGCAGCAGAGGGGCCAACCGCCCTCCTCCTCCAACCAGCAGGGGGGGCGACCTCCCTCCTTCAACCAGCGGGGGTCAGCAGAGGGGGCGCCCTCTGACCAGCGGGGGCCGGACGGGGGGGGGGGGGGGGGGGGGGGGGGGGGGGGGGCCTCCCTCCTCCAACCAGTGGGGGCAGCATGAGGGGGCGACCTTCTTCCTCCTGACAGCGGGGGGGGGAAACAGAGAGGGGCGACCTCCTTCCTCCAACAAGCAGGGGGGCAACAGAGAGGGGCGACCTCCTTCCTCTGGCCAGCGGGGGGCAGCAGAGGGGCGACCTTCGACCAGCAGGGGAAGCAGAGGGGGCGATCTCCCTTCCTCTGGACGGCCGGGGGCAACCTAACCTCCTCCGACCAGCGGGGGGCAGCAGAGGGGGCAACCTAACTCCTCCGACCAGCGGGGGGCAACCTAACTCCTCCGACCAGCGGGGGGCAGCAGAGGGGGCAACCTACTCCTCCGACCAGCGGGGGGGCAGCAGAGGGGGCAACCTAACTCCTCCGACCAGTGGGGGGCAGCAGAGGGGGCGACCTTCGACCAGCAGGGGGAAGCAGAGGGGGCGATCTCCTTCCTCTGGCCGGCCAGGGGCAACCTACCTCCTCCGACCAGCGGGGGGCAGCAGAGGGGGCAACCTACCTCCTCCGACCAGGGGGGGGGCAGCAGAGGGGGCAACCTACCTCCTCCGACCAGCGGGGGGCAGCAGAGGGGGCAACCTAACTCCTCCGACCAGCGGGGGGCAGCAGAGGGGGCAACCTACCTCCTCCGACCAGTGGGGGGCAGCAGAGGGGGCGACCTTCTTCCTCCTGACAGCGGGGGGGAAACAGAGAGGGGCGACCTCCTTCCTCCAACAAGCAGGGGGCAACAGAGAGGGGCGACCTCCTTCCTCTGGCCAGCGGGGGGCAGCAGAGGGGGCGACCTTCGACCAGCAGGGGGAAGCAGAGGGGGCGATCTCCTTCCTCTGGCCGGCCGGGGGCAACCTAACTCCTCTGACCAGCGGGGGGCAGCAGAGGGGGCAACCTAACTCCTCCGACCAGCGGGGGGCAACAGAGGGGGCAACCTAACTCCTCCGACCAGCGGGGGGCAGCAGAGGGGGCAACCTAACTCCTCCGACCAGCGGGGGGCAGCAGAGGGGGCAACCTACCTCCTCCGACCAGCGGGGGGGCAGCAGAGGGGGCAACCTAACTCCTCCGACCAGCGGGGGGCAGCAGAGGGGGCAACCTAACTCCTCCGACCAGCGGGGGGCAGCAGAGGGGGCGACCTTCGACCAGCAGGGGGAAGCAGAGGGGGCGATCTCCTTCCTCTGGCCGGCCAGGGGCAACCTACCTCCTCCGACCAGCGGGGGGCAGCAGAGGGGGCAACCTACCTCCTCCGACCAGGGGGGGGCAGCAGAGGGGCAACCTACCTCCTCCGACCAGCGGGGGGCAGCAGAGGGGGCACCTACCTCCTCCGACCAGCGGGGGGCAGCAGAGGGGGCAACCTACCTCCTCCGACCAGTGGGGGGCAGCAGAGGGGGCAACCTACCTCATCCGACCAGGGGGGGGGGCAGCAGAGAGGGCAACCTACCTCCTCCGACCAGCGGGGGGCAGCCGAGGGGGCAACCTACCTCCTCCGACCAGCGGGGGGCAGCCGAGGGGGCAACCTAACTCCTCCGACCAGCGGGGGGCAGCAGAGGGGGTGACCTCCTTCCTTCGGCCAGCGGGGGGCAGCAGAGGGGGCGACCTCCTTCCTTCGGCCAGCGGGGGGAAGCAGAGGGGGCGACCTCCTTCCTTCGGCCAGCGGGGGGCAGCAGAGCGGGGACCTCCCTTCTGGATCAGGGAGTCCTCCAGCCAGCAGGGGGCAGGCACTCACCTTCATATCGCAGCTGTATGTAGAGGAGGTAGTAGATACAGTCCAGGGTGTGCTGGCGGATGGAGGCCAGGGAATCGGAGCAGCGAGGACACAGCCGGCCCATCAGGAGCCCCAAGTTATGGAAGACCACCACACACTGCAGAAAAGGAGGGGGCCGTCAGCTCACAGACTGCGACACCCAACACCTGCCGGAACCTGCTCCCCCTCCCTCTGCCGGACCCCGCTCCCCCTCCCTCGGCCGGACCCCGCTCCCCCTCCCTCGGCCGGACCCCGCTCCCCCTCCCTCGGCCGGACCCCGCTCCCCCTCCCTCGGCCGGACCCCGCACCCCATCCCTCGGCCGGGACCCCGCTCCCCCTCCCTCGGCCGGACCCCGCTCCCCCTCCCTCGGCCGGACCCCGCTCCCCCTCCCTCGGCCGGACCCCGCTCCCCCTCCCTCGGCCGGACCCCGCTCCCCCTCCCTCGGCCGGACCCCGCTCCCCCTCCCTCGGCCGGACCCCGCTCCCCCTCCCTCGGCCGGACCCCGCACCCCATTTCTCGGCCGGACCCCGCTCCTCCTCCTCCCCTGATATCCTCTGTGCTGCTGGGGGGCCCAGCTCCTCCTCCTCCCCTGACATCCTCTGTGCTGCTGGGGGGGCCCCGCTCCTCCTCCCCTGACATCCTCTGTGCTGCTGGGGGGACCCCGCTCCTCCTCCCCTGACATCCTCTGTGCTGCTGGGGGCGCCCCGCTCCTCCTCCCCTGACATTCTCTGTACTGCTGGGGGGGCCCCGCTCCTCCTCCCCTGACATCCTCTGTGCTGCTGGGGGGACCCCGCTCCTCCCCTGACATCCTCTGTGCTGCTGGGGGGGCCCCGCTCCTCCTCCCCTGACATCCTCTGTGCTGCTGGGGGGGCCCCGCTCCTCCCCTGACATCCTCTGTGCTGCTGGGGGGGCCCCGCTCCTCCTCCTCCCCTGACATCCTCTGTGCTGCTGGGGGGGCCCCGCTCCTCCTCCCCTGACATCCTCTGTGCTGCTGCTAGGGGGGCCCCGCTCCTCCTTCCCTGACATCCTCTGTGCTGCTGGGGGGGCCCCGCTCCTCCTCCCCTGACATCCTCTGTGCTGCTGCTGGGGGGGCCCCGCTCCTCCTCCCCTGACATCCTCTTGTGCTGCTGCTAGGGGGGGCCCCGCTCCTCCTTCCCTGACATCCGCAGTGCTGCTGGGGGGGCCCCGCTCCTCCTCCCCTGACATCCTCTGTGCTGCTGCTAGGGGGGGCCCCGCTCCTCCTCCCCTGACATCCTCTGTGCTGCTGGGGGGGCCCCGCTCCTCCTCCCCTGACATCCTCTGTGCTGCTGGGGGGGGCCCCGCTCCTCCCCTGACATCCTCTGTGCTGCTGGGGGGGCCCCGCTCCTCCTCCTCCCCTGACATCCTCTGTGCTGCTGGGGGGGCCCCGCTCCTCCTCCCCTGACATCCTCTGTGCTGCTGCTAGGGGGGCCCCGCTCCTCCTTCCCTGACATCCTCTGTGCTGCTGGGGGGGCCCCGCTCCTCCTCCCCTGACATCCTCTGTGCTGCTGCTGGGGGGGCCCCGCTCCTCCTCCCCTGACATCCTCTGTGCTGCTGCTAGGGGGGCCCCGCTCCTCCTTCCCTGACATCCTCTGTGCTGCTGGGGGGGCCCCGCTCCTCCTCCCCTGACATCCTCTGTGCTGCTGCTAGGGGGGCCCCGCTCCTCCTCCCCTGACATCCTCTGTGCTGCTGGGGGGGCCCCGCTCCTCCTCCCCTGACATCCTCTGTGCTGCTGGGGGGGGCCCCGCTCCTCCTCCCCTGACATCCTCTGTGCTGCTGGGGGGGCCCCGCTCCTCCTTCCCTGACATCCTCTGTGCTGCTGGGGGGTGACGCTCACATTCACATTCAGCTTCTGAAGGAAGAAGTGGAGGAGGCTGCTGCTCAGCTCCAGGGCGCGCTCCCGCTCCTGCTCCTTGCTGGATCGGATCCAGGGATTCAGGATCTGCAAAGTGGGAACAATAAATATATACAGAAAGGTTCCCGGTAGAGGGACCGAATCACCCTTAATCACAGTACAGCTTACTAGTTAGTTACAGCTATGGGTGTCACTCTACTCAATTACCAGAAAAACCCACCATAAAGATGAATACAAAAAACAGCCATGGGCATAGATCACTACAAAGTTTATTTATCACAATTAGAATGATGACATGATAAAAAATAATATAAAAATATCACTAAAAAGTATTTAAAAACAACCAGGTACAATACATATAAAATAGACAACAACATAGGCTAAATGGGTGGTCAATGTAAAAAATATGTCCCACTGGTGTGTCCTCCCTCAGAGTAACCTGCTATCCCAGCAATTGTATGGCTCAAGACACACCGGAGGTGATCATAAACCGTAATAACCCATCTGTCCTATGAGGGTCACAGCTGTCCCTACGTACGTTTCACCACAACCGGGCTTCTTCAGGGAACTGTCCCCCTAAATCCCCCTCTCCCTTTATATACATACCGGGCCTCATTATGGATTAGCCCCGCCTCCGGGCTCGTCGGGCCGGAAGTAAGGACCACGTCACTTCCGGGTCAGCAGCTCACCCCACGCACGCACGGCCGCAACGTATGACGTCACGGACATGCGCATTAGGAGTATTGAGGCCACCCGGAAGTGACCGCAACGTCAGCAACCGGCCGGGCGCGCACACCCATCTGCGGTGACTTCCCAATTTTAACTCTAAACTTACTGGAACAGCGGTGATCAAATCAACAGGGGTAATTGGAGATATACTAATAATAAAGGCCATATTTCTTCACATTCCCCTAACACAGTCTACATAAATAATATCATAACATCAAATGTAAGTATACCAATTCATAGAATAAGTGATGTAATGATGAATACATTCCTATCTATAAATATCTATAAAGTGACTGGTGCTAATTATAAGGGAATTATTACAAAATAATAAAAAATACTACACAAAAAAAAAAAGTGGGAACAAGGACAATGAAATGTTCTGCAGCCCCCATTCCCCCCCCCCCCCCTGGGTCGTGTCCCCCCCATCCATCTGCAGCCCCCATTCCCCCCCCCCCCCTGGGTCGTGTGTCCCCCCCCATCCATCTGCAGCCCCCATCCCCCCCCCCCCCCTGGGTCGTGTGTCCCCCCCCCCCCCTGGGTCGTGTTGTCCCCCCCATCCATCTGCAGCCCCCATTCCCCCTCCCCCCCCATCCATCTGCAGCCCCCATTCCCCCCCCCCGGGTCGTGTGCCCCCCCCATCCATCTGCAGCCCCCATTTCCCCTCCCCCCCCATCCATCTGCAGCCCCCATTCCCCCTCCCCCCATCCATCTGCAGCCCCCATTCCCCCCCCCCCCATCCATCTGCAGCCCCCATTCCCCCCCCCCTGGGTCGTGTCCCCCCCATCCATCTGCAGCCCCATTCCCCCCCCCCCGGGTCGTGTCCCCCCCCCATCCATCTGCAGCCCCCATTCCCCCCCCCCCGGGTCGTGTCCCCCCCATCCATCTGCAGCCCCCATTCCCCCCCCCCCCCTGGGTCGTGTCCCCCCCATCCATCTGCAGGCCCCATTCCCCCCCCCCCCTGGGTCGTGTCCCCCCCATCCATCTGCAGGCCCCATTCCCCCCTCCCCCCCCATCCATCTGCAGGCCCCATTCCCCCCTCCCCCCCATCCATCTGCAGCCCCCATTCCCCCCCCCTGGGTCGTGTCCCCCCCCCATCCATCTGCGGGCCCCATTCCCCCCCCCCCCCATCCATCTGCAGCCCCCATTCCCCCCCCCTGGGTCGTGTCCCCCCCCATCCATCTGCAGCCCCCATTCCCCCCCCCCTGGGTCGTGTCCCCCCCCCATCCATCTGCAGCCCCCATTCCCCCCCCTGGGTCGTGTCCCCCCCATCCATCTGCAGCCCCCATTCCCCCCTCCCTCCCATCCATCTGCAGCCCCCATTCCCCCCCCTGGGTCGTGTCCCCCCCCATCCATCTGCAGCCCCCATTCCCCCCCCCCGGGTCGTGTCCCCCCCCATCCATCTGCAGCCCCCATTCCCCCCCCCCCCCCCAGGGTCATGTCCCCCCCATCCATCTGCAGACCCCATTCCCCCCTCCCCCCCATCCATCTGCAGCCCCCATTCCCCCCCTCCCCCCCCATTCGTCGGCACCTACCTGGAACATGTGCTGCAGGCCCTGTGGGGTGATGTTCCAGGAGATCAGTCCCCTCAGCAGATCCTTCAGCGCCTCCAGAGTGTCCCGATACAGCGTCTGCGGAGGAGAGACCACGCCCACCACCACCCCACATCATTGGTTAGGATCGGTCATGTGACATTAGTCCCCTCCCCCACGCAGCGGTCACGTGACGTTACTCCCCCCGCGCGCTCTGCCGCTCACCTCTTTGTGCAGTTCTCCGACACTCCCAGGGGTGACAGGCGGCAGCGGGATGACACTGGACAGCGCTGTATTAATAAGCTCCGCCCTCTCCGCATCATTCAGGGGCGGCTCCAGCTTACTGAGCGCGTGTTAAGGAACACAACCAACTGGGATGCAGCGGGTGACCAAACGCAGGGGCCACAGCCCTCCTACAGGGGGGCCCGAATCACATGACTCCTCTGTGCTGCGTCATCACCAAGACGGTGGGGCCAAGGACACAGAAGCCGGCCCACCGCACCGCTACATCCTCCCCAAAGGGGCCCCCCCCATCACTATGGTATACGGCAGATACAGAGATGCCCCCCCCCCAGTGTGACCACCGCCCCCCCATCACTATGGTATACGGCAGATACAGAGATGACCCCCCCCCCCCCCCAGTGTGACCACCGCCCCCCATCACTATGGTATACGGCAGATACAGAGATGCCACCCCCCCAGTGTGACCACCGCCCCCCCATCACTATGGTATACGGCAGATACAGAGATGCCCCCCCCCCCAGTGTGACCACCGCCCCCCATCACTATGGTATACGGCAGATACAGAGATGCCCCCCCCCCCCAGTGTGACCACCGCCCCCCCATCACTATGGTATACGGCAGATACAGAGATGCCCCCCCCCCAGTGTGACCACCGGCCCCCCATCACTATGGTATACGGCAGATACAGAGATGCCCCCTCCCCCAGTGTGACCACCGCCCCCCATCACTATGGTATACGGCAGATACAGAGATGCCACCCCCCCAGTGTGACCACCGCCCCTCCATCACTATGGTATACGGCAGATACAGAGATGCCCCCCCCCCAGTGTGACCACCGCCCCCCCATCACTATGGTATACGGCAGATACAGAGATGCCACCCCCCCAGTGTGACCACCGCCCCCACCATCACTATGGTATACGGCAGATACAGAGATGCCACCCCCCCAGTGTGACCACCGCCCCCCCATCACTATGGTATACGGCAGATACAGAGATGCCCCCTCCCCCAGTGTGACCACCGGCCCCTCATCACTACGGTATACGGCAGATACAGAGATGGCCCCCCCCCCCCCAGTGTGACCACCGGCCCCCCATCACTATGGTATACGGCAGATACAGAGATGCCCCCTCCCCCAGTGTGACCACCGGCCCCTCATCACTACGGTATACGGCAGATACAGAGATGCCCCCCCCCCCAGTGTGACCACCGGCCCCTCATCACTATGGTATACGGCAGATACAGAGATGCCCCCTCCCCCAGTGTGACCACCGGCCCCTCATCACTACGGTATACGGCAGATACAGAGATGCCCCCCCCCCCCCCAGTGTGACCACCGCCCCCCCCATCACTACGGTATACGGCAGATACAGAGATGGCCCCCCCCCCCCCAGTGTGACCACCGGCCCCCCATCACTATGGTATACGGCAGATACAGAGATGCCCCCTCCCCCAGTGTGACCACCGGCCCCTCATCACTACGGTATACGGCAGATACAGAGATGCCCCCCCCCCCCCAGTGTGACCACCGCCCCCCCATCACTACGGTATACGGCAGATACAGAGATGCCCCTGATGACCCTGGAGTGCACCCATCATCCCCTATAGATGCCCCCATGGCGGTTGCTCTCAGGATACACCAGGTAGGAGCAGGCGGTGATGGCGCGGTGCCGCACCGCAGACTTCAGGTTGTCCACTGACTCCAACTTCAGGAACTCCTGCAGAAACACAGGGGGCAATGGTGACCTCTCCGGGGGCCACAAGGAACAAGAGCGACCTCTTCAGGGGCCACGGGGGACAATCAATCAAACTCTCTGGGGGGGGGCAAAGGGGACAAGAGAGACCTCTCCGGGGGCCACGAAGGACAACGGTGACCTCTCCTGGGGCCACGGGGGGACAAGGGCGACCTCTCCAGAGGAAAAGGGGCCAAACACTCCAGGGGCCACAGGGGACAAGGGCGACCTCTCCAGAGGAAAAGGGGCCAAACACTCCAGGGGCCACGGGGGACAAGGGCGACCTCTCTGGGGGCCACGGGCGACCTCTCCGGGGGCCATGAAGGACAACGGTGACCTCTCCGGGGGCCATGAAGGACAATGGTGACCTCTCCTGGGGCCACGGGCGACCTCTCCTGGGGCCATGAAGGACAACGGTGACCTCTCCTGGGGCCACGGGCGACCTCTCCGGACTGAGGCAGCTACTTACCACCAGCTGGGAGATGAGCTCTGACTTGCGGCTGAAGTGGAAGAAGCCGGCCTGAGAGCTGCTGCAGATGGAGAGCGCGATCATAGACAGGCTGCGGATCAGGCTCAGCTTCAGCGTCACATCCTGCAAGAGGGAAACCATAAGCAGGGAGGGTCCACGTACACCCCCAGAGTGTCACTCATCATCACTCATCAATCCGATCACATGGATGGATCATCATCATCATCATCAATCCGATCACATGGATGGATCATCATCACTCATCAATCCGATCACATGGATGGATCATCATCATCAATCCGATCAGGGATGCAGAACCTCTGGCCTCCATCTCGCCTGGAATGATGGGAATTGTAGTTCTGTAATAGCTGGAGGCCAAAGGTTCCCCATCCTGTCACCAATAATCATCATCAATATTCATCATCATCATCATCATCATCAATATTCATCATCATCAATATTCATAATCAATAATAATCAACAAGCGAATGAGCAAATGTAAAAAAAGAGGAAATCACTTTGTTATCTCGGTAATCTGCTTATATGCCGGCTGTGCCGCTCCTCCCCTGCTGCCTTATAACTGACTGCCGCTCCTCCCCTGCTGCCTTATAACTGACTGCCGCTCCTCCCCTGCTGCCTTATAACTGACTGACGCTCCTCCCCGGCTGCCTTATAACTGACTGACGCTCCTCTCCTGCTGCCTTATAACTGACTGACGCTCCTCCCCGGCTGCCTTATAACTGACTGCCGCTCCTCCCCGGCTGCCTTATAACTGACTGCCGCTCCTCCCCTGCTGCCTTATAACTGACTGCCGCTCCTCCCCTGCTGCCTTATAACTGACTGACGCTCCTCTCCGGCTGCCTTATAACTGACTGCCGCTCCTCCCCTGCTGCCTTATAACTGACTGCCGCTCCTCCCCGGCTGCCTTATAACTGACTGCCGCTTCTCCCCGGCTGCCTTATAACTGACTGCCACTCCATGCTGCTTCTCCCCCGCTGCCTTATAAGGCAGGGGGGAGGAGCGGCAGTCAGTTATAAGACAGCAGGGGAGGAGTGGCACGGAGTGGCAGTCAGTTATAAGGCAGCCAGGGAGGAGCTGCAGTCACTTATAAGGCAGCCGGGGAGGAGCGGCAGTCACTTATAAGTGACTACCGCTCCTCCCCGGCTGCCTTATAACTGACTGCCACTCTGTGCCGCTCCTACCCTGCTGCCTTATAACTGACTGCCGCTCCTCCCCGGCTGCCTTATAACTGACCGCTCCTCCCCAGCTGCTTTTTAACTGACTGCCACTCCTCCCCGGCTGCCTTATAACTGACTGCCGCTCTGTGCCTTATAAGGCAACTGGGGAGGAGCGGAAGTCAGTTATAAGGCAGCAAAGGAGGAGCAGCATGGAGCGGCAGTCAGTTATAAGGCAACAGTGGAGGAGCAGCACGGAGTGGCAGTCAATTATAAGGAAGCAGGGGAGGAGCAGCAGTCAGTTATAAGGCAGCAGGGGAGCAGCAGCATCGAGCGACAGTCAGTTATAAGACATCAGGGGAGGAGCGGCACGGAGCAGCAGTCAGGTATTAGGCAGCAGGGGAGGAGCGCCACAGAGCAGCAATCAGTTATCAGGCAGCAGGGGAGGAGCGGCACGGAGCAGCAGTCAGTTATAAGGCAGCAGGGGAGGAGCGGCACAGAGCAGCAGTCAGTTATAAGGCAGCAGGGGAGGAGCGGCACAGAGCAGCAGTCAGTTATCAGGCAGCAGGGGAGGAGCGGCACAAAGCAGCAGTCAGTTATAAGGCAGCAGGGGAGGAGCGGCACGGAGCGGTAGTCAGTTATAAGGCAGCAGGGGAGGAGCGGCACAGAGCAGCAGTCAGTTATAAGGCAGCAGGGGAGGAGCGGCACGGAGCAGCAGTCAGTTATAAGGCAGCAGGGGAGGAGCGGCACAGACTTCAAAGGCAAAGGCTTCAGAGACAAAGAGAAAAAGAGAGATAGATAGATAGATAGATAGATAGATAGATAGATAGATAGATAGGAGATAGATAGATAGATAGATAGATAGATAGATAGATAGATAGATAGATAGGAGATAGATAGATAGGAGATAGATAGGAGATAGGAGATAGATAGGAGATAGATAGGACATAGATAGATAGATAGGAGATAGATAGATAGGAGATAGATAGATAGATAGATAGATAGATAGATAGATAGATAGATATAGATAGATATAGATAGATAGATAGATAGATAGATAGATAGATAGATAGATAGATAGATAGGAGATAGATAGATAGGAGATAGATAGATAGATAGGAGATAGATAGATAGGAGATAGATAGATAGATAGATAGATAGGAGATAGATAGATAGATAGATAGGAGATAGATAGATAGATAGATAGATAGATAGATAGATAGATAGGAGATAGATAGATAGATAGGAGATAGATAATAGATAGGAGATAGATAGATAGAAGATAGATAGATACCAACACTACAAACCAGCCATCTCTCCCCTATATACACCCCCCCCGCCATCTCTCCCCTATATACACCCCCCGCCATCTCTCCCCTATATACACCCCCCGCCATCTCTCCCCTATATACACCCCCGCCATCTCTCCCCTATATACACCCCCGCCATCTCTCCCCTATATACACCCCCCCTCCATCTCTCCCCTATATACACCCCCGCCATCTCTCCCCTATATACACCCCCGCCATCTCTCCCCTATATACACCCCCCGCCATCTCTCCCCTATATACAACCCCCGCCATCTCTCCCCTATATACACCCTCCGCCATCTCTGCCCTATATACACCCCCCGCCATCTCTCCCCTATATACACCCCCCGCCATCTCTCCCCTATATACACCCCCCCTCCATCTCTCCCCTATATACACCCCCGCCATCTCTCCCCTATATACACCCCCCCTCCATCTCTCCCCTATATACACCCCCGCCATCTCTCCCCTATATACAACCCCCGCCATCTCTCCCCTATATACACCCCCGCCATCTCTCCCCTATATATACCCCCCGCCATCGCTATTGCCAGGTCCCTCCAGGACTGATATCTAGTTACCTACAGACTCTGCCCCCGGTGGTGACTGCACAGACTGCAGCTCTCTGACCTCACTGCATGAATCATCAGACATGAGGCGATGATGTCACAGCGGCCACTGGGGCCTCCTGATAGTACACTACCCACTACAGGTGCCGCCCCCCCCCCCCCCCCCCCCAGGTGTCCCTAAGGTCACATGGTCATACATCACCTGTGCAGGTCATCGTCTCTCTCAGGTAATGGCGTCCGGTGTTCTCAGGCTGAGAAGCAGCACAATATAGCGAATCATGAAGCCCCGCCACTCACCATGTTAGTTATACAGCATGAGAGTTAGTGACAGGAGATCAGCGTTACAGGATATAATATACCGCCCCATCCCAGGAGATCAGCGTTACGGGATATAATATACCGCCCCATCCCAGGAGATCAGCGTTACGGGATATAATATACCGTCCCAACCCAGAAGATCAGCGTTACAGGGTATAATATACCGCCCCATACCAGAAGATCAGCGTTACAGGATATAATATACCGCCCCATCCCAGGAGATCAGCGTTACAGGATATAATATACCGCCCCATCCCAGGAGATCAGCGTTACAGGATATAATATACCGCCCCATCCCAGGAGATCAGCGTTACAGGATATAATATACCGCCCCATCCCAGGAGATCAGCGTTACGGGATATAATATACCGCCCCATCCCAGAAGATCAGCGTTACAGGGTATAATATACCGCCCCATACCAGAAGATCAGCGTTACAGGATATAATATACCGCCCCATCCCAGGAGATCAGCGTTACAGGGTATAATATACCGCCCCATACCAGAAGATCAGCGTTAAAGGATATAATATACCGCCCCATCCCAGGAGATCAGCGTTACGGGATATAATATACCGTCCCAACCCAGAAGATCAGTGTTACGGGATATAATATACCGTCCCATCCCAGAAGATCAGTGTTACGGGATATAATCTACCGCCCCATCCCAGGAGATCAGCGTTAAAGGATATAATATACCGCCCCATCCCAGGAGATCAGCGTTACAGGATATAATATACTGCCCCATCCCAGGAGATCAGCGTTACGGGATATAATATACCGTCCCATCCCAGAAGATCAGTGTTACGGGATATAATATACCGCCCCATCCCAGGAGATCAGCGTTACGGGATATAATATACCGCCCCATCCCAGGAGATCAGCGTTACGGGGGTATAATATACTGCCCCATCCCAGGAGATCAGCGTTACAGGGTATAATATACAGCCCCATACCGGGAGATCAGCGTTACACGGTATAATATACCGCCCCATCCCAGGAGATCAGCGTTACAGGATATAATATACCGCCCCATCCCAGGAGATCAGCGTTACGGGATATAATATACCGCCCCATCCCAGGAGATCAGCGTTACAGGGTATAATATACCGCCCCATCCCAGGAGATCAGCGTTACGGGATATAATATACTGCCCCAACCCAGGAGATCAGCGTTACAGGATATAATATACCGCCCCATACCAGGAGATCAGCGTAACAGGGTATAATATACCGCCCCATCCCAGGAGATCAGCGTTACAGGGTATAATATACCGCCCCATCTCAGGAGATCAGCGTTACAGGGTATAATATACCGCCCCATCCCAGGAGATCAGCGTTACAGGATATAATATACCGCCCCATCCCAGGAGATCAGCGTTACAGGATATAATATACCGCCCCATCCCAGGAGATCAGCGTTACGGGATATAATATATCACCCCCATCCCAGGAGATCAGCGTTACAGGGTATAATATACTGCCCCATACCAGGAGATCAGCGTTACGGGATATAATATACCGCCCCATACCAGGAGATCAGCGTTACAGGATATAATATACCGCCCCATACCAGGAGATCAGCGTAACAGGGTATAATATACCGCCCCATCCCAGGAGATCAGCGTTACAGGGTATAATATACCGCCCCATCTCAGGAGATCAGCGTTACAGGGTATAATATACCGCCCCATCCCAGGAGATCAGCGTTACAGGATATAATATACCGCCCCATCCCAGGAGATCAGCGTTACAGGATATAATATACCGCCCCATCCCAGGAGATCAGCGTTACGGGATATAATATATCACCCCCATCCCAGGAGATCAGCGTTACAGGGTATAATATACTGCCCCATACCAGGAGATCAGCGTTACGGGGGTATAATATACTGCCCCATACCAGGAGATCAGCGTTACGGGGGTATAACATAAAATGACCCCATCCCTGGGGGGGCAGTAGTGTGGGGTATGATCTGGGAACCCCCATCCCCCGGGGGGTAGTAGTGTGGGGTATAACATAAAATGACCCCCATCCCCGGGGGGCAGTAGTGTGGGGTATGATCTGCGGACCCCCCGGCAGGCATGCAGGCAGCAGAGGACAGGAAGCATCAGGGCAGCACACTGTACCTTAGGCTCAACCTTTATCCCCAGAACCTGAGGAGGAAACCAGGAGAACAGAAATTACCCCGAGGCTGGAGCGCAGCGGGCAGGGGAGAGGCCGGCGCCCAGCGGGCAGGGGAGAGGCCGGCGCCCAGCGGGCAGGGGAGAGGCCGGCGCCCAGCGGGCAGGGGAGAGGCCGGCGCCCAGCGGGCAGGGGAGAAGTATAGGGGGAGGATGGAGGCCGGCACACTGGTACTGGGGGAGGATGGAGGCCGGCACACATGTGTAGGGGGATGATAGAGGCCGGTACAGATGTATAGTTGGAGGATGGAGGCCAGCACACATGTATAAGGGGAGGATGGAGGCCGGCACACGTGTAGGGGGAGGATGGAGGCCGGCACACCGGTATCGGGGAAGGATGGAGGCCGGCACACATGTGTAGGGGGATGATGGAGGCAGGTACACTGGTAACAAGGGGAGGATGGTGGCCAGCACACGTGTGGGGGGAGGATGGAGGCCGGCACACATGTGGTACAGGGGAGGCTGACGCTGTAGACTCACCTTGGTGTGGAAGTACAGGAAGACATTGCGCAGAATCTCAGCCTCTATCCGCGGGAGCAGCAGCTCGGTGGGGGCGTAGACGGCCACATAACCGTAACACAGGATCAGCGCGCTCTTTATCTTCTCCAGGTCACCGTCTACTCGGTCCTAAAACGAGATCAGAGCAAAGGTTATAATCTCCAGCCGTGATCTCCCGAATATATTATATATATATATATATATCCCAATATAGTGTATATACACCCCCGCACCTGTATACTGCCCGTGACAAGTGTGATATATAGTGTCCTGTCCCCCGGGGAGTGATGTGTGATATATAGTGTCCCCCGGGAGTGATGTGTGATATATAGTGTCCTGTCCCCCGGGAGTGATGTGTGATATATAGTGTCCTGTCCCCGGGAGTGATGTGTGATATATAGTGTCCTGTCCCCCGGGAGTGATGTGTGATATATAGTGTCCTGTCCCCCGGGAGTGATGTGTGATATATAGTGTCCCCGGGAGTGATGTGTGATATATAGTGTCCTGTCCCCCGGGAGTGATGTGTGATATATAGTGTCCCCGGGAGTGATGTGTGATATATAGTGTCCCCGGGAGTGATGTGTGATATATAGTGTCCTGTCCCCCGGGAGTGATGTGTGATATATAGTGTCCCCCGGGAGGGATGTGTGATATATAGTGTCTTGTCCCCGGGAGTGATGTGTGATATATAGTGTCCTGTCCCCGGGAGTGATGTGTGATATATAGTGTCCCCGGGAGTGATGTGTGATATATAGTGTCCTGTCCCCCGGGAGTGATGTGTGATATATAGTGTCCTGTCCCCGGGAGTGATGTGTGATATATAGTGTCCTGTCCCCGGGAGTGATGTGTGATATATAGTGTCCTGTCCCCGGGAGTGATGTGTGATAGATAGTGTCCCTGGGAGTGATGTGTGATATATAGTGTCCTGTCCCCAGGAGTGATGTGTGATATATAGTGTCCTGTCCCCCGGGAGTGATGTGTGATATATAGTGTCCCCAGGAGTGATGTGTGATATATAGTGTCCTGTCCCCGGGAGTGATGTGTGATATATAGTGTCCTGTCCCCGGGAGTGATGTGTGATATATAGTGTCCTGTCCCCCGGGAGTGATGTGTGATATATAGTGTCCTGTCCCCGGGAGTGATGTGTGATATATAGTGTCCTGTCCCCCGGGAGTGATGTGTGATATATAGTGTCCCCGGGAGTGATGTGTGATATATAGTGTCCTGTCCCCGGGAGTGATGTGTGATATATAGTGTCCTGTCCCCCGGGAGTGATGTGTGATATATAGTGTCCTGTCCCCCGGGAGTGATGTGTGATATATAGTGTCCTGTCCCCCGGGAGTGATGTGTGATATATAGTGTCCCCCGGGAGTGATGTGTGATATATAGTGTCCTGTCCCCCGGGAGTGATGTGTGATATATAGTGTCCCCGGGAGTGATGTGTGATATATAGTGTCCCCGGGAGTGATGTGTGATATATAGTGTCCTGTCCCCGGGAGTGATGTGTGATATATAGTGTCCCCGGGAGTGATGAGTGATATATAGTGTCCTGTCCCCCGGGAGTGATGTGTGATATATAGTGTCCTGTCACCGGGAGTGATGTGTGATATATAGTGTCCTGTCCCCCGGGAGTGATGTGTGATATAGTGTCCCCAGGAGTGATGTGTGATATATAGTGTCCTGTCCCCCGGGAGTGATGTGTGATATATAGTGTCCTGTCCCCTGGGAGTGATGTGTGATATATAGTGTCCTGTCCCCAGGAGTGATGTGTGATATATAGTGTCCTGTCCCCAGGAGTGATGTGTGATATATAGTGTCCTGTCCCCTGGGAGTGATGTGTGATATATAGTGTCCTGTCCCCCGGGAGTGATGTGTGATATATAGTGTCCCCAGGAGTGATGTGTGATATATAGTGTCCCCCGGGAGTGATGTGTGATATATAGTGTCCTGTCCCCCGGGAGTGATGTGTGATATATAGTGTCCTGTCCCCTGGGAGTGATGTGTGATATATAGTGTCCTGTCCCCCGGGAGTGATGTGTGATATATAGTGTCCTGTCCCCCGGGAGTGATGTGTGATATATAGTGTCCCCAGGAGTGATGTGTGATATATAGTGTCCTGTCCCCTGGGAGTGATGTGTGATATATAGTGTCCCCCGGGAGGGATGTGTGATATATAGTGTCCTGTCCCCCGGGAGTGATGTGTGATATATAGTGTCCTGTCCCCGGGAGTGATGTGTGATATATAGTGTCCTGTCCCCGGGAGTGATGTGTGATATATAGTGTCCCCCGGGAGTGATGTGTGATATATAGTGTCTTGTCCCCGGGAGTGATGTGTGATATATAGTGTCCTGTCCCCGGGAGTGATGTGTGATATATAGTGTCCCCGGGAGTGATGTGTGATATATAGTGTCCTGTCCCCCGGGAGTGATGTGTGATATATAGTGTCCTGTCCCCGGGAGTGATGTGTGATATATAGTGTCCCGGGGAGTGATGTGTGATAGATAGTGTCCCTGGGAGTGATGTGTGATATATAGTGTCCTGTCCCCAGGAGTGATGTGTGATATATAGTGTCCTGTCCCCCGGGAGTGATGTGTGATATATAGTGTCCCCAGGAGTGATGTGTGATATATAGTGTCCTGTCCCCGGGAGTGATGTGTGATATATAGTGTCCTGTCCCCGGGAGTGATGTGTGATATATAGTGTCCTGTCCCCCGGGAGTGATGTGTGATATATAGTGTCCTGTCCCCGGGGAGTGATGTGTGATATATAGTGTCCCCGGGAGTGATGTGTGATATATAGTGTCCTGTCCCCCGGGAGTAATGTGTGATATATAGTGTCCCCGGGAGTGATGTGTGATATATAGTGTCCCCGGGAGTGATGTGTGATATATAGTGTCCTGTCCCCGGGAGTGATGTGTGATATATAGTGTCCCCGGGAGTGATGTGTGATATAAAGTGTCCTGTCCCCGGGAGTGATGTGTGATATATAGTGTCCTGTCCCCGGGAGTGATGTGTGATATATAGTGTCCTGTCCCCGGGAGTGATGTGTGATATATAGTGTCCCCATGAGTGATGTGTGATATATAGTGTCCCCCAGGAGTGATGTGTGATATATAGTGTCCTGTCCCCCGGGAGTGATGTGTGATATATAGTGTCCTGTCCCCGGGAGTGATGTGTGATATATAGTGTCCTGTCCCCGGGAGTGATGTGTGATATATAGTGTCCTGTCCCCTGGGAGTGATGTGTGATATATAGTGTCCTGTCCCCCGGGAGTGATGTGTGATATATAGTGTCCCCGGGAGTGATGTGTGATATATAGTGTCCTGTCCCCGGGAGTGATGTGTGATATATAGTGTCCTGTCCCCCGGGAGTGATGTGTGATATATAGTGTCCCCGGGAGTGATGTGTGATATATAGTGTCCTGTCCCCCGGGAGTGATGTGTGATATATAGTGTCCTGTCCCCCGGGAGTGATGTGTGATATATAGTGTCCTGTCCCCCGGGAGTGATGTGTGATATATAGTGTCCTGTCCCCGGGAGTGATGTGTGATATATAGTGTCCTGTCCCCGGGAGTGATGTGTGATATATAGTGTCCCCGGGAGTGATGTGTGATATATAGTGTCCCCAGGAGTGATGTGTGATATATAGTGTCCCCAGGAGTGATGTGTGATATATAGTGTCCCCGGGAGTGATGTGTGATATATAGTGTCCTGTCCCCCGGGAGTGATGTGTGATATATAGTGTCCTGTCCCCGGGAGTGATGTGTGATATATAGTGTCCTGTCCCCGAGAGTGATGTGTGATATATAGTGTCCCCGGGAGTGATGTGTGATATATAGTGTCCTGTCCCCCGGGAGTGATGTGTGATATATAGTGTCCTGTCCCCCGGGAGTGATGTGTGATATATAGTGTCCCCGGGAGTGATGTGTGATATATAGTGTCCCCGGGAGTGATGTGTGATTATATAGTGTCCCCGGGAGTGATGTGTGATATATAGTGTCCTGTCCCCCGGGAGTGATGTGTGATATATAGTGTCCTGTCCCCCGGGAGTGATGTGTGATATATAGTGTCCTGTCCCCCGGGAGTGATGTGTGATATATAGTGTCCTGTCCCCGAGAGTGATGTGTGATATATAGTGTCCCCCGGGAGTGATGTGTGATATATAGTGTCCCCGGGAGTGATGTGTGATATATAGTGTCCTGTCCCCGAGAGTGATGTGTGATATATAGTGTCCCCGGGAGTGATGTGTGATATATAGTGTCCTGTCCCCGGGAGTGATGTGTGATATATAGTGTCCCCGGGAGTGATGTGTGATATATAGTGTCCTGTCCCCCAGGAGTGATGTGTGATATATAGTGTCCTGTCCCCCGGGAGTGATGTGTGATATATAGTGTCCCCGGGAGTGATGTGTGATTATATAGTGTCCCCGGGAGTGATGTGTGATATATAGTGTCCTGTCCCCCGGGAGGGATGTGTGATATATAGTGTCCCCGGGAGTGATGTGTGATATATAGTGTCCTGTCCCCGGGAGTGATGTGTGATATATAGTGTCCTGTCCCCCGGGAGTGATGTGTGATATATAGTGTCCTGTCCCCCGGGAGTGATGTGTGATATATAGTGTCCTGTGCCCCGGGAGTGATGTGTGATATATAGTGTCCCCGGGAGTGATGTGTGATATATAGTGTCCTGTCCCCGGGAGTGATGTGTGATATATAGTGTCCTGTCCCCTGGGAGTGATGTGTGATATATAGTGTCCTGTCCCCGGGAGTGATGTGTGATATATAGTGTCCTGTCCCCGGGAGTGATGTGTGATATATAGTGTCCTGTCCCCGGGAGTGATGTGTGATATATAGTGTCCTGTCCCCGGGAGTGATGTGTGATATATAGTGTCCTGTCCCCAGGAGTGATGTGTGATATATAGTGTCCCCCGGGAGTGATGTGTGATATATAGTGTCCTGTCCCCGGGAGTGATGTGTGATATATAGTGTCCTGTCCCCCGGGAGTGATGTGTGATATATAGTGTCCTGTCCCCCGGGAGTGATGTGTGATATATAGTGTCCCCAGGAGTGATGTGTGATATATAGTGTCCTGTCCCCTGGGAGTGATGTGTGATATATAGTGTCCTGTCCCCCGGGAGTGATGTGTGATATATAGTGTCCTGTCCCCCGGGAGTGATGTGTGATATATAGTGTCCTGTCCCCCGGGAGTGATGTGTGATATATAGTGTCCTGTCCCCGGGGAGTGATGTGTGATATATAGTGTCCTGTCCCCGAGAGTGATGTGTGATATATAGTGTCCCCGGGAGTGATGTGTGATATATAGTGTCCTGTCCCCCGGGAGTGATGTGTGATATATAGTGTCCTGTCCCCCGGGAGTGATGTGTGATATATAGTGTCCCCGGGAGTGATGTGTGATATATAGTGTCCCCGGGAGTGATGTGTGATATATAGTGTCCTGTCCCCGGGAGTGATGTGTGATATATAGTGTCCCCGGGAGTGATGTGTGATATAAAGTGTCCTGTCCCCGGGAGTGATGTGTGATATATAGTGTCCTGTCCCCCGGGAGTGATGAGTGATATATAGTGTCCCCCGGGAGTGATGTGTGATATATAGTGTCCTGTCCCCCGGGAGTGATGTGTGATATATAGTGTCCTGTCCCCCGGGAGTGATGTGTGATATATAGTGTCCCCGGGAGTGATGTGTGATATATAGTGTCCCCGGGAGTGATGTGTGATATATAGTGTCCCCGGGAGTGATGTGTGATATATAGTGTCCTGTCCCCGGGAGTGATGTGTGATATATAGTGTCCTGTCCCCAGGAGTGATGTGTGATATATAGTGTCCCCGGGAGTGATGTGTGATATATAGTGTCCTGTCCCCGGGAGTGATGTGTGATATATAGTGTCCTGTCCCCGGGAGTGATGTGTGATATATAGTGTCCCCATGAGTGATGTGTGATATATAGTGTCCCCCAGGAGTGATGTGTGATATATAGTGTCCTGTCCCCCGGGAGTGATGTGTGATATATAGTGTCCTGTCCCCGGGAGTGATGTGTGATATATAGTGTCCTGTCCCCGGGAGTGATGTGTGATATATAGTGTCCTGTCCCCTGGGAGTGATGTGTGATATATAGTGTCCTGTCCCCCGGGAGTGATGTGTGATATATAGTGTCCCCGGGAGTGATGTGTGATATATAGTGTCCTGTCCCCGGGAGTGATGTGTGATATATAGTGTCCTGTCCCCAGGAGTGATGTGTGATATATAGTGTCCTGTCCCCCGGGAGTGATGTGTGATATATAGTGTCCCCCGGGAGTGATGTGTGATATATAGTGTCCTGTCCCCCGGGAGTGATGTGTGATATATAGTGTCCTGTCCCCTGGGAGTGATGTGTGATATATAGTGTCCCCGGGAGTGATGTGTGATATATAGTGTCCTGTCCCCCGGGAGTGATGTGTGATATATAGTGTCCTGTCCCCCGGGAGTGATGTGTGATATATAGTGTCCTGTCCCCGGGAGTGATGTGTGATATATAGTGTCCTGTCCCCGGGAGTGATGTGTGATATATAGTGTCCTGTCCCCGGGAGTGATGTGTGATATATAGTGTCCTGTCCCCGGGAGTGATGTGTGATATATAGTGTCCCCCGGGAGTGATGTGTGATATATAGTGTCCTGTCCCCCGGGAGTGATGTGTGATATATAGTGTCCTGTCCCCCGGGAGTGATGTGTGATATATAGTGTCCTGTCCCCCGGGAGTGATGTGTGATATATAGTGTCCTGTCCCCGGGAGTGATGTGTGATATATAGTGTCCTGTCCCCAGGAGTGATGTGTGATATATAGTGTCCTGTCCCCTGGGAGTGATGTGTGATATATAGTGTCCTGTCCCCTGGGAGTGATGTGTGATATATAGTGTCCTGTCCCCGGGAGTGATGTGTGATATATAGTGTCCTGTCCCCGGGAGTGATGTGTGATATATAGTGTCCTGTCCCCGGGAGTGATGTGTGATATATAGTGTCCCCGGGAGTGATGTGTGATATATAGTGTCCTGTCCCCGGGAGTGATGTGTGATATATAGTGTCCTGTCCCCGGGAGTGATGTGTGATATATAGTGTCCTGTCCCCGGGAGTGATGTGTGATATATAGTGTCCCCATGAGTGATGTGTGATATATAGTGTCCCCCAGGAGTGATGTATGATATATAGTGTCCTGTCCCCCGGGAGTGATGTGTGATATATAGTGTCCTGTCCCCGGGAGTGATGTGTGATATATAGTGTCCTGTCCCCGGGAGTGATGTGTGATATATAGTGTCCTGTCCCCTGGGAGTGATGTGTGATATATAGTGTCCTGTCCCCCGGGAGTGATGTGTGATATATAGTGTCCCCGGGAGTGATGTGTGATATATAGTGTCCTGTCCCCGGGAGTGATGTGTGATATATAGTGTCCCCGGGAGTGATGTGTGATATATAGTGTCCTGTCCCCCGGGAGTGATGTGTGATATATAGTGTCCTGTCCCCTGGGAGTGATGTGTGATATATAGTGTCCTGTCCCCCGGGAGTGATGTGTGATATATAGTGTCCTGTCCCCCGGGAGTGATGTGTGATATATAGTGTCCTGTCCCCGGGAGTGATGTGTGATATATAGTGTCCTCTCCCCGGGAGTGATGTGTGATATATAGTGTCCTGTCCCCGGGAGTGATGTGTGATATATAGTGTCCTGTCCCCGGGAGTGATGTGTGATATATAGTGTCCTGTCCCCCGGGAGTGATGTGTGATATATAGTGTCCTGTCCCCCGGGAGTGATGTGTGATATATAGTGTCCTGTCCCCGGGAGTGATGTGTGATATATAGTGTCCTGTCCCCGGGAGTGATGTGTGATATATAGTGTCCTGTCCCCGGGAGTGATGTGTGATATATAGTGTCCTGTCCCCGGGAGTGATGTGTGATATATAGTGTCCTGTCCCCGGGAGTGATGTGTGATATATAGTGTCCTGTCCCCGGGAGTGATGTGTGATATATAGTGTCCTGTCCCCCGGGAGTGATGTGTGATATATAGTGTCCCCAGGAGTGATGTGTGATATATAGTGTCCCCGGGAGTGATGTGTGATATATAGTGTCCTGTCCCCCGGGAGTGATGTGTGATATATAGTGTCCCCGGGAGTGATGTGTGATATATAGTGTCCTGTCCCCCGGGAGTGATGTGTGATATATAGTGTCCCCCGGGAGTGATGTGTGATATATAGTGTCCCCCGGGAGTGATGTGTGATATATAGTGTCCCCGGGAGTGATGTGTGATATATAGTGTCCTGTCCCCCGGGAGTGATGTGTGATATATAGTGTCCTGTCCCCCGGGAGTGATGTGTGATATATAGTGTCCCCGGGAGTGATGTGTGATATATAGTGTCCTGTCCCCCGGGAGTGATGTGTGATATATAGTGTCCTGTCCCCCGGGAGTGATGTGTGATATATAGTGTCCTGTCCCCCGGGAGTGATGTGTGATATATAGTGTCCTGTCCCCGGGAGTGATGTGTGATATATAGTGTCCTGTCCCCCGGGAGTGATGTGTGATATATAGTGTCCTGTCCCCCAGGAGTGATGTGTGATATATAGTGTCCTGTCCCCTGGGAGTGATGTGTGATATATAGTGTCCTGTCCCCGGGAGTGATGTGTGATATATAGTGTCCTGTCCCCCGGGAGTGATGTGTGATATATAGTGTCCTGTCCCCCGGGAGTGATGTGTGATATATAGTGTCCCCCGGGAGTGATGTGTGATATATAGTGTCCTGTCCCCCGGGAGTGATGTGTGATATATAGTGTCCCCGGGAGTGATGTGTGATATATAGTGTCCTGTCCCCCGGGAGTGATGTGTGATATATAGTGTCCCCCGGGAGTGATGTGTGATATATAGTGTCCTGTCCCCGGGAGTGATGTGTGATATATAGTGTCCTGTCCCCCGGGAGTGATGTGTGATATATAGTGTCCTCTTCCCTGGGACTGAGGATGTATGGTGGTGTGTATATATATATATATATATAAACAGCCTCGGTGGGGGGGGTGGCGGCCCCTGTGGACGCTCTTTCAGGTAGGAGGAGAGGAAGCTTCGCTGACACACTGTGACGCTCCCCTGCAGTTTGCAGATCCTCAGACAGGAGTAGTGGAGATGTTCCTACGCCCCCGGCCTCCGCTGCGGACCCCTCCCCACACAGGTCAATTCCTGGGAGAGGAAGCAGCGGCCATGTTTTCCAGCATCACAATAACACCGGGGTCTGCTATGTCCATTACTGCGAGGTCTGAAGATCAAATTAACATTCCCCACATGGAGCGTCACCCCCGCCGGGAGAAGCAGAGCGCCAGCGAGTACATGGCCGACCCCCGCGCCAACTACTACACCAGACACAGTGCACCCCAACACCCCGAGAGAGAGGGGAGGCTCCTCATCATACACCCCGCTATACACCCCGCTATACACCCCCATCATACACCCCCATTATACACCCCGCTATACACCCCGCTATACACCCCGCTATATACCCCCATCATACACCCCGCCATACACCCCCATCATACACCCCCATCATACACCCCGCTATACACCCCCATCATACACCCCGCTATACACCCCCATCATACACCCCGCTATACACCCCCATCATACACCCCGCTATACACCCCCATCATACACCCCGCTATACACCCCCATCATACACCCCGCTATACACCCCCATCATACACCCCGCTATACACCCCCATCATACACCCCGCTATACACTCCGCTATATACCCCCATCATACACCCCGCTATACACCCCCATCATACACCCCGCTATACACCCCCATCATACACCCCGCTATACACCCCCATCATACACCCCGCTATACACCCCCATCATACACCCCGCTATATACCCCCATCATACACTCCGCTATATACCCCCATCATACACCCCGCTATACACCCCCATCATACACCCCGCTATATACCCCCATCATACACCCGCTATACACCCCCATCATACACCCCGCTATACACCCCCATCATACACCCCGCTATACATCCCCATCATACACCCCGCTATACATCCCCATCATACACCCCGCTATACACCCCCATCATACACCCCGCTATACATCCCATCATACACCCCGCTATAGACCCCCATCATACACCCCGCTATACACCCCCATCATACACCCCCATCATACACCCCCATCATACACCCCGCTATACACCCCCATCATACACCCCCATCATACACCCCTCTATACACCCCGCTATACACCCCCATCATACACCCCGCTATACACTCCGCTATATACCCCCATCATACACCCGCTATACATCCCCATCATACACCCCGCTATACATCCCCATCATACACCCCGCTATACATCCCCATCATACACCCCGCTATACATCCCCATCATACACCCCGCTATACACCCCCATCATACACCCCGCTATACATCCCCATCATACACCCCGCTATACATCCCCATCATACACCCGCTATACATCCCCATCATACACCCCGCTATACACCCCCATCATACACCCCGCTATACATCCCCATCATACACCCCGCTATACATCCCCATCATACACCCCGCTATACATCCCCATCATACACCCCGCTATACATCCCCATCATACACCCCGCTATACACCCCCATCATACACCTCACTATACACCCCCATCATACACCCCGCTATACATTCTCATCATACACCCCGCTATACACCCCCATCATACACCCCGCTATACACCCCCATCATACACCCCCATCATACACCCCGCTATACATCCCATCATACACCCCCATCATACACCCCGCTATACACCCCGCTAAACATCCCCATCATACACCCCGCTAAGCATCCCCATCATACACCCCGCTATACATCCCCATCATACACCCCGCTATACATCCCCATCATACACCCCGCTATACATCCCCATCATACACCCCGCTATACATCCCATCATACACCCCGCTATAGACCCCCATCATACACCCCGCTATACACCCCCATCATACACCCCGCTATATACCCCCATCATACACCCCGCTATACACCCCCATCATACACCCCGCTATACATCCCCATCATACACCCCGCTATACACCCCCATCATACACCCCGCTATACACCCCCATCATACACCCCGCTATACACCCCCATCATACACCCCGCTATACACCCCCATGATATATCCCCATCATACACCCCGCTATACATCCCCATCATACACCCCGCTATACACCCCCCGCTATACACCCCCATCATACACCCCGCTATACACCCCCATCATACACCTCGCTATACACCCCGCTATACACCCCATCATACACCCCGCTATACACCCCCATCATACACCCCGCTATACACCCCCATTATACACCCCGCTATATACCCCCATCATACACCCCCATCATACACCCCGCTATACACCCCCATGATATATCCCACTATCCAGAGCATTGTGCTGATCCTGAGAGCCGGGCTAGGACCTGCTGCTTATCCACAAGTGACCACCTCCCGAGGGAAGCCGCCTGTCCAGACTGAGGGGGTCATTCGCTACAAAGTCTTCAAGGTCCTAATCTCTGCAGTGTTCTAACAACTGACAGCCAGCTCCTTCCTGACCAACACCCCCCCCCCCCCCCCGCGGGGCCGCTGTACGCACAACGCCAAGGGGGGGGGGCACCATACACACCTTCACACGCACCTTAAAGAGGTTGAAGATTCCCGTGTTCTTCTTCATGACGTCAGATTTAAGGAACTCCGACATCTTATCTAAAGTGTCATCCAAGTGCTGAGCGGAGCAGATACCGAACGCCACAGCAAGACCCTGCGGGGGCAGATCAGCGTTATCAGGGGGGGCAGGGATCAGCGTTATCAGGGGGGGCGCAGGGATCAGTGTTATTGGGGGGGCAGAGATCAGTGTTATTGGGGGGGCAGGGATCAGTGTTATTGGGGGGGCAGGGATCAGCATTATGTGGAGGAGGGGGCGCAGGGATCAGTGTTATTGGGGGGGCAGAGATCAGTGTTATTGGGGGGGCAGAGATCAGTGTTATTGGGGGGGCAGAGATCAGTGTTATTGGGGGGGCAGAGATCAGTGTTATCAGGGGGGGCGCAGGGATCAGTGTTATTGGGGGGGCAGAGATCAGTGTTATTGGGGGGGCAGAGATCAGCGTTATGTGGAGGAGGGGCGCAGGGATCAGCGTTATTGGGGGGGCAGGGATCAGTGTTATGTGGAAGAGGGGGCGCAGGGATCAGCGTTATGTGGAGGAGGGGGCGCAGGGATCAGCGTTATTGGGGGGGCAGGGATCAGTGTTATGTGGAAGAGGGGGGGCAGGGATCAGCATTATGTGGAGGAGGGGGCGCAGGGATCAGTGTTATTGGGGGGCAGGGATCAGTGTTATTGGGGGGCAGGGATCAGTGTTATTGGGGGGCAGGGATCAGTGTTATTGGGGGGGCAGGGATCAGTGTTATTGGGGGGCAGGGATCAGTGTTATTGGGGGGCAGGGATCAGTGTTATTGGGGGGGCAGGGATCAGTGTTATTGGGGGGGGGCAGAGATCAGTGTTATTGGGGGGGCAGGGATCAGCGTTATTGGGGGGGCAGGGATCAGTGTTATTGGGGGGGGCGCAGGGATCAGTGTTATTGGGGGGGCGCAGGGATCAGTGTTATTGGGGGGGCAGGGATCAGTGTTATGTGGAGGAGGGGGCGCAGGGATCAGTGTTATTGGGGGGGCAGAGATCAGCGTTATGTGGAGGAGGGGCGCAGGGATCAGCGTTATTGGGGGGGCAGGGATCAGCATTATGTGGAGGAGGGGGCGCAGGGATCAGTGTTATTGGGGGCGCAGGGATCAGCGTTATGTGGAGGAGGGGGCGCAGGGATCAGCGTTATTGGGGGGGGCAGGGATCAGTGTTATTGGGGGGGGCAGGGATCAGTGTTATTGGGGGGGCAGGGATCAGTGTTATTGGGGGGGCAGGGATCAGCGTTATTGGGGGGCAGGGATCAGTGTTATTGGGGGGGGCAGGGATCAGTGTTATTGGGGGGCAGAGATCAGTGTTATTGGGGGGCAGAGATCAGCATTATGTGGAGGAGGGGGGGCAGGGATCAGTGTTATTGGGGGGGCAGAGATCAGTGTTATTGGGGGGGCAGGGATCAGTGTTATTGGGGGGGCAGGGATCAGCGTTATGTGGAGGAGGGGGCGCAGGGATCAGTGTTATTGGGGGCGCAGGGATCAGCGTTATGTGGAGGAGGGGGGGCAGAGATCAGCGTTATGTGGAGGAGGGGGCGCAGGGATCAGTGTTATTGGGGGCGCAGGGATCAGCGTTATGTGGAGGAGGGGCGCAGGGATCAGCGTTATTGGGGGGCAGGGATCAGCGTTATGTGGAGGAGGGGGCGCAGGGATCAGTGTTATGTGCAGGAGGGGGTGCAGGGATCAGCGTTATGTGGAGGAGGGGCGCAGGGATCAGCGTTATTGGGGGGGCAGGGATCAGCGTTATGTGGAAGAGGGGGGGGCAGGGATCAGTGTTATTGGGGGCACAGGGATCAGCATTATGTAGAGGAGGGGGGGGCAGGGATCAGTGTTATTGGGGGCGCAGGGATCAGCGTTATTGGGGGGCAGGGATCAGTGTTATTGGGGGGGGCAGGGATCAGTGTTATTGGGGGGCAGAGATCAGTGTTATTGGAGGGCAGAGATCAGCATTATGTGGAGGAGGGGGGGCAGGGATCAGTGTTATTGGGGGGGCAGAGATCAGTGTTATTGGGGGGGCAGGGATCAGTGTTATTGGGGGGGCAGGGATCAGCATTATGTGGAGGAGGGGGGGCAGGGATCAGTGTTATTGGGGGCGCAGGGATCAGCGTTATGTGGAGGAGGGGGGGCAGAGATCAGCATTATGTGGAGGAGGGGGCGCAGGGATCAGTGTTATGTGGAGGAGGGGGCGCAGGGATCAGTGTTATTGGGGGGGCGCAGGGATCAGCGTTATGTGGAGGAGGGGGCGCAGGGATCAGCGTTATGTGGAGGAGGGGGCGCAGGGATCAGTGTTATTGGGGGCGCAGGGATCAGCGTTATGTGGAGGAGGGGCGCAGGGATCAGTGTTATTGGGGGGGCGCAGGGATCAGCGTTATGTGGAGGAGGGGGCGCAGGGATCAGCGTTATTGGGGGGGCAGCGTTATGTGGAGGAGGGGGCGCAGGGATCAGTGTTATGTGCAGGAGGGGGTGCAGGGATCAGCGTTATGTGGAGGAGGGGCAGGGATCAGCGTTATGTAGAGGAGGGGGGGGCAGGGATCAGTGTTATTGGGGGGGCAGGGATCAGTGTTATTGGGGGGGCAGGGATCAGCATTATGTGGAGGAGGGGGCGCAGGGATCAGTGTTATTGGGGGGGCAGGGATCAGTGTTATTGGGGGGGCAGGGATCAGTGTTATTGGGGGGGGCAGGGATCAGTGTTATTGGGGGGGGCAGGGATCAGTGTTATTAGGGGGGCAGGGATCAGTGTTATTGGGGGGGCAGAGATCAGTGTTATTGGGGGGCAGGGATCAGTGTTATTGGGGGGGCAGGGATCAGTGTTATTGGGGGGGCAGGGATCAGTGTTATTGGGGGGGCAGAGATCAGTGTTATTGGGGGGGCAGAGATCAGTGTTATTGGGGGGCAGGGATCAGTGTTATTGGGGGGCAGGGATCAGTGTTATTGGGGGGGCAGGGATCAGTGTTATTGGGGGGGCAGGGATCAGTGTTATTGGGGGGGCGCAGGGATCAGTGTTATTGGGGGCGCAGGGATCAGTGTTATTGGGGGGGCAGGGATCAGTGTTATTGGGGGGCAGGGATCAGTGTTATTGGGGGGGGCGCAGGGATCAGTGTTATTGGGGGGGCAGGGATCAGTGTTATTGGGGGGGCAGAGATCAGTGTTATTGGGGGGCAGAGATCAGCATTATGTGGAGGAGGGGGGGGCAGAGATCAGTGTTATTGGGGGGGCAGGGATCAGCATTATGTGGAGGAGGGGGGGCAGAGATCAGTGTTATGGGGGGGCAGGGATCAGCATTATGTGGAGGAGGGGGGGCAAGGATCAGTGTTATTGGGGGGGCAGGGATCAGCATTATGTGGAGGAGGGGGGGCAGAGATCAGTGTTATTGGGGGGGCAGGGATCAGTGTTATTGGGGGGGCAGGGATCAGTGTTATTGGGGGGGCAGGGATCAGCATTATGTGGAGGAGGGGGCGCAGGGATCAGCGTTATGTGGAGGAGGGGGCGCAGGGATCAGCGTTATGTGGAGGAGGGGGCGTAGGGATCAGTGTTATTGGGGGGCGCAGGGATCAGCGTTATGTGGAGGAAGGGGGGGCAGGGATCAGCGTTATGTGGAGGAGGGGGCGCAGGGATCAGTGTTATTGGGGGGGCAGAGATCAGTGTTATTGGGGGGGCAGGGATAAGCATTATGTGGAGGAGGGGGGCGCAGGGATCAGTGTTATTGGGGGGTCAGGGATCAGCGTTATGTGGAGGAGGGGGCGCAGGGATCAGTGTTATGTGGAGGAGGGGGGGGCAGGGATCAGTGTTATTGGGGGGGCGCAGGGATCAGTGTTATTGGGGGGGCGCAGGGATCAGTGTTATTGGGGGCGCAGGGATCAGCGTTATGTGGAGAAGGGGGGCAGAGATCAGTGTTATTGGGGGGGCAGGGATCAGTGTTATTGGGGGGGCAGAGATCAGCGTTATGTGGAGGAGAGGGGCGCAGGGATCAGCATTATTGGGGGCGCAGGGATCAGCATTATTGGGGGCGCAGGGATCAGCATTATTGGGGGCGCAGGGATCAGCATTATTGGGGGCGCAGGGATCAGCATTATTGGGGGCGCAGGGATCAGCATTATTGGGGGCGCAGGGATCAGTGTTATTCTGGGGGCAGAGATCAGCAATACTATTGCTTTATCCGGGGAGCAGTAGTAGTAGTGACAGGGCGCTCACCTCTCTCTCGGCCTCCTCCTGGTAGCGGGCAGCACTCAGCAGCTCCTGCAGCTCTCTCCTCACCACCTCCCGATTGGCGCAGGCGCCCAGGCTGCTCCCAATACATTTATACAGGAAACTCTGGGAACCACAAAACACAACATGTCGCCCCCTGCTGGGTACAGACCCCATTACCCATTGTCCTCACTCCCAGAACACCTGCCATCACCACCACCAGAACCACCACCACCGCAATCACAACCATCACCACCACCAGAACCGCCACTATCACCACCACCAGAACAGCCACCACCACCACCAGAACAGCCACCATCACCACCAGAACAGCCACCATCACCACCACCGCAATCACAACCACCACCACCACCACCAGAACCGCCACTATCACCACCAGAACAGCCACCACCACCAGAACAGCCACCATCACAACAACCACCACCAGAACAGCCACCATCACCACCACCGCAATCACAACCACCACCAGAACAGCCACCACCACCACCAGAACAGCCACCATCACCACCACCGCAATCACAACCACCACCACCACCAGAACCGCCACGATCACCACCATTGCAATCACAACCACCACCACCAGAACAGCCACCACCACCACCAGAACAGCCACCACCACCACCAGAACAGCCACCACCACCACCACCAGAACAGCCACCATCACCACCACCGCAATCACAACCACCACCACCACCAGAACCGCCACTATCACCACCAGAACAGCCACCACCACCACCAGAACAGCCACCATCACCACCACAACAACCACCACCACCAGAACCGCCACCATCACCACCATTGCAATCACAACCACCACCACCAGAACAGCCACCACCACCACCAGAACAGCCACCACCACCACCACCGCAATCACAACCACCACCAGAACCGCCACCACCACCAGAACAGCCACCATCACCACCGCCATCACAACAACCACCACCACCAGAACAGCCACCATCACCACCGCCATCACAACAACCACCACCACCAGAACAGACACCACCACCGCAATCACAACCACCACCAGAACCGCCACCATCACCACCATTGCAATCACAACCACCACCACCAGAACAGCCATCACCACCACCACCAGAACAGCCACCATCACCACCACAGACACAACCAGGGAGTCGGTAAACCGCAGCTCCGACTCCAACTCCTGAATTGTATCAGGACTGGCTTAGACTCCAACTCAGACTCCTTGATAAATGGCCGGTCATATACCAGGGGAGTTATCTATCACACTGACTGAGGGAATATATACTGTATATACAGCAGCTTCTCCTGTGGGTGCAGCCAGTCTCCAGCCTCCATGTCCTGAACTACTCACAACTAGACTAGATGGAGCAGGTGGGCTTTTCCTGCTGACATTTTCTATGTTTCTAACTAATATTCACCACAGAAACACAGAAACACTGCTAACAATGCCAGATACCTGTGATATAGAGGTCAGCCATAGTGATACAGAGAGGGGTCACACATAGTGATATAGAGAGGTCACACATAGTGATATAGAGAGGGGTCACACACAGTGATATAGAGAGGTCACACACAGTGATATAGAGAGGTCACACAGTGATATAGAGAGGGGTCACACATAGTGATATAGAGGGGTCACACATAGTGATATAGAGAGAGGTCACACATAGTGATATAGAGAGAGGTCACACATAGTGATATAGAGGGGTCACACATAGTGATAGAGAGGGGTCACACATAGTGATATAGAGAGGGGTCACACATAGTGATATAGCGTGGTCACACTTAGTGATATACAGGGGTCACACATAGTGATATACAGGGGTCACACAGTGATATAGAGAGGTCACACATAGTGATATAGAGAGGGGTCACACATAGTGATATAGAGAGAGGTCACACACAGTGATATAGAGAGAGGTCACACATAGTGATATAGAGAGGTCACACATAGTGATATAGAGAGGTCACACATAGTGATATAGAGAGGTCACACATAGTGATATAGAGAGGGGTCACACATAGTGATATAGAGAGGGGTCACACATAGTGATATAGAGAGGGATCACACATAGTGATATACAGAGGTCACACATAGTGATATAGAGAGGGGTCACACATAGTGATATAGAGAGGGGTCACACATAGTGATATAGAGAGAGGTCACACATAGTGATATAGAGAGGGGTCACACATAGTGATATATAGAGAGAGGTCACACATAGTAATATAGAGGGGTCACACATAGTGATACAGAGAGGGGTCACACATAGTGATATAGAGAGGTCACACATAGTGATATAGAGAGGTCACACATAGTGATATAGAGAGAGGTCACACATAGTGATATATAGAGGGGTCACACATAGTGATATAGAGAGGTCACACATAGTGATATAGAGAGGGGTCACACAGTGATATAGAGAGGGGTCACACATAGTGATATAGAGAGGTCACACATAGTGATATAGAGAGGTCACACATAGTGATATAGAGAGGTCACACAGTGATATAGAGAGAGGTCACACATAGTGATATAGAGAGGTCACACATAGTGATACAGAGAGGGGTCACACATAGTGATATAGAGAGGTCACACATAGTGATATAGAGGGGTCACACATAGTGATATAGAGAGGGGTCACACATAGTGATATAGAGAGGGGTCACACATAGTGATATAGAGAGGGGTCACACATAGTGATATATAGAGGGGTCACACAGTGATATAGAGAGGTCACACATAGTGATATAGAGAGGGGTCACACAGTGATATAGAGGGGGTCACACATAGTGATACAGAGAGGGGTCACACATAGTGATATAGAGAGGGGTCACACATAGTGATATAGAGAGAGGTCACACATAGTGATATAGAGAGGTCACACATAGTGATATAGAGAGGGGTCACACATAGTGATATAGAGAGGGGTCACACATAGTGATATATAGAGGGGTCACACATAGTGATATATAGAGGGGTCACACATAGTGATATAGAGAGGGGTCACACATAGTGATATAGAGAGGGGTCACACATAGTGATATAGAGAGGGGTCACACATAGTGATATAGAGAGGTCACACATAGTGATATAGAGAGGTCACACATAGTGATATAGAGAGGGGTCACACATAGTGATATAGAGAGGTCACACATAGTGATATAGAGAGGGGTCACACACAGTGATATAGAGAGGTCACACATAGTGATATAGAGAGGGGTCACACATAGTGATATAGAGAGAGGTCACACATAGTGATATAGAGAGGGGTCACACATAGTGATATAGAGAGAGGTCACACATAGTGATATAGAGAGGGGTCACACATAGTGATATAGAGAGGGGTCACACATAGTGATATAGAGAGGGGTCACACATAGTGATATAGAGAGGGGTCACACATAGTGATATAGAGAGGGGTCACACATAGTGATATAGAGAGGGGTCACACATAGTGATATAGAGAGAGGTCACACATAGTGATATAGAGAGGGGTCACACATAGTGATATAGAGAGGTCACACATAGTGATATAGAGGGGTCACACATAGTGATATATAGAGGGGTCACACATAGTGATATAGAGAGGGGTCACACATAGTGATATAGAGAGGGGTCACACATAGTGATATAGAGAGGGGTCACACATAGTGATATAGAGAGAGGTCACACATAGTGATATAGAGAGGGGTCACACATAGTGATATAGAGGTCACACATAGTGATATAGAGAGGGGTCACACATAGTGATATAGAGAGAGGTCACACATAGTGATATAGAGAGGGGTCACACATAGTGATATAGAGAGGGGTCACACATAGTGATATAGAGAGGGGTCACACATAGTGATATAGAGAGGGGTCACACATAGTGATATAGAGAGGGGTCACACATAGTGATATAGAGAGGGGTCACACATAGTGATATAGAGAGAGGTCACACATAGTGATATAGAGAGGTCACACATAGTGATATAGAGAGGGGGTCACACATAGTGATATAGAGAGAGGTCACACATAGTGATATAGAGAGGGGTCACACATAGTGATATAGAGAGGTCACACATAGTGATATAGAGAGGGGTCACACATAGTGATATAGAGAGGTCACACATAGTGATATAGAGAGAGGTCACACATAGTGATATAGAGAGAGGTCACACATAGTGATATAGAGAGGGGTCACACATAGTGATATAGAGAGGTCACACATAGTGATATAGAGAGGTCACACATAGTGATATAGAGAGGGGTCACACATAGTGATATAGAGAGGTCACACATAGTGATATAGAGAGGTCACACAGTGATATAGAGAGGGGTCACACATAGTGATATAGAGAGGTCACACATAGTGATATAGAGAGGTCACACATAGTGATATAGAGAGGGGTCACACATAGTGATATAGAGAGAGGTCACACATAGTGATATAGAGAGGTCACACATAGTGATATAGAGAGGTCACACATAGTGATATAGAGAGGTCACACATAGTGATATAGAGAGGGGTCACACATAGTGATACAGAGAGGTCACACATAGTGATATAGAGAGAGGTCACACACAGTGATATAGAGAGGTCACACATAGTGATATAGAGAGAGGTCACACACAGTGATATAGAGAGGTCACACAGTGATATAGAGAGGGGTCACACATAGTGATATAGAGAGGGGTCACACATAGTGATATAGAGAGGGGTCACACATAGTGATATAGAGAGGGGTCACACATAGTGATATAGAGGGGTCACACATAGTGATATAGAGAGGTCACACATAGTGATATAGAGAGGGGTCACACATAGTGATATAGAGAGGGGTCACACATAGTGATATAGAGAGGGGTCACACATAGTGATATAGAGAGGGGTCACACATAGTGATATAGAGAGGGGTCACACATAGTGATATAGAGAGGTCACACATAGTGATATAGAGAGGGGTCACACATAGTGATATAGAGAGGGGTCACACATAGTGATATAGAGAGGGGTCACACATAGTGATATAGAGAGGGGTCACACATAGTGATATAGAGAGGGGTCACACATAGTGATATAGAGAGGTCACACATAGTGATATAGAGAGGGGTCACACATAGTGATATAGAGAGGGGTCACACATAGTGATATAGAGAGAGGTCACACATAGTGATATAGAGAGAGGTCACACATAGTGATATAGAGAGAGGGGTCACACATAGTGATATAGAGAGGGGTCACACATAGTGATATAGAGAGAGGTCACACATAGTGATATAGAGAGAGGGGTCACACATAGTGATATAGAGAGGGGTCACACATAGTGATATAGAGAGGTCACACATAGTGATATAGAGAGAGGTCACACATAGTGATATAGAGAGGTCACACATAGTGATATAGAGAGGGGTCACACATAGTGATATAGAGAGGGGTCACACATAGTGATATAGAGGGGTCACACAGTGATATAGAGAGGTCACACATAGTGATATAGAGAGGTCACACACAGTGATATAGAGAGGTCACACATAGTGATATAGAGAGAGGTCACACATAGTGATATAGAGAGGTCACACATAGTGATATAGAGAGGGGTCACACATAGTGATATAGAGAGGGGTCACACAGTGATATAGAGAGGGGTCACACATGGTGATATAGAGAGGGGTCACACATAGTGATATAGAGGGGTCACACATAGTGATATAGAGGGGTCACACATAGTGATATAGAGAGAGGTCACACATAGTGATATAGAGAGGGGTCACACATAGTGATATAGAGGGGTCACACATAGTGATATAGAGGGGTCACACATAGTGATATAGAGAGGGGTCACACATAGTGATATAGTGGGGTCACACATAGTGATATAGAGAGGTCACACATAGTGATATAGAGGGGGCACGCCAAAGCGCGCACAGCCTGCTGCAGCCATAGAACACTGAAGAAAACCCGGCACTGAGGACAGAGGTTACAGCTACATTACTTATGTCTCCTCCTCCTCCTCCTCTATATTACACAGGATATCTCCATATTACACTGCTGCTCATATACAGTCATCAGCATCCAGGGAGAGACCAGCACAGATCTCCCCCCGCACAATGGACTCTTCCAGCTCAGGAACAATATGCCAAATAGTGACCAACAACCTCTCCCCGACCACCCTTATGTAATAGGGCCAGTGTCCTATTACTGACATATTCCCCGACCACCCTTATGTAATAGGGCCAGTGTCCTATTACTGATGTATCCCCCGACCACCCTTATGTAATAGGGCCAGTGTCCTATTACTGATATATCCCCCCGACCACCCTTATGTAATAGGGCCAGTGTCCTATTACTGATATATTCCCCGACCACCCTTATGTAATAGGGCCAGTGTCCTATTACTGATATATTCACCGACCACCCTTATGTAATAGGGCCAGTGTCCTATTACTGATATATTCCCCGACCACCCTTATGTAATAGGGCCAGTGTCCTATTACTGATATATCCCCCCGACCACCCTTATGTAATAGGGCCAGTGTCCTATTACTGATATATTCCCCGACCACCCTTATGTAATAGGGCCAGTGTCCTATTACTGATATATTCCCCGACCACCCTTATCTAATAGGGCCAGTGTCCTATTACTGATATATTCCCCGACCACCTTTATGTAATAGGGCCAGTGTCCTATTACTGATATATTCCCCGACCACCCTTATGTAATAGGGCCAGTGTCCTATTACTGATATATTCCCCGACCACCCTTATGTAATAGGGCCAGTGTCCTATTACTGATATATTCCCCGACCACCCTTATGTAATAGGGCCAATGTCCTATTACTGATATATCCCCCGACCACCCTTATCTAATAGGGCCAGTGTCCTATTAGAATGTTGCTCATAATATAAATTCATGAGCAAAACTTGTAAAATTCATATTAAAATACAATTCTACATTTTTTAAAGATTTTTTTAAAGCTGGAGTCGGAGTCGGAACATTTTTTTCCAACTCAGACTCAGACTCCAACTCCAGCCAAAACTAGCCCCAACTCCACAAATCCGACTCCACAGCCCTGATCACAACAACCATCACCAGAACAGACACCATCACAACAACCATAACTATCACCACCACAACAGCCACCATCATCCCCTCCACCACCGGCAGCAGCACAGCCACCATCATCCTCTCCACCACCGGCAGCAGCACAGCCACCATCATCCCCTCCACCACCGGCAGCAGCAGCACAGCCACCATCATCCCCACCACCAGCAGCAGCACAGCCACCATCATCCCCTCCACCACCAGCAGCTGCACAGCCATCATCATCTCCTCCAGCAGCAGCAGCACAGCCACCATCATCCCCTCCACCAGCAGCAGCACAGCCACCATCATCCCCTCCACCACCAGCACAGCCACCAGCAGCAGCACAGCCACCATCATCTCCTCCACCAGCAGCAGCACAGCCACCATAATCTCCTCCACCAGCAGCACAGCCACCATCATCTCCTCCACCAGCAGCAGCAGCAGCACAGCCACCATCATCTCCTCCACCAGCAGCAGCAGCACAGCCACCATCATCTCCTCCACCAGCAGCAGCACAGCCACCATCATCTCCTTCACCAGCAGCAGCACAGCCACCATCATCTCCTCCACCAGCAGCAGCAGCACAGCCACCATCATCTCCTTCACCAGCAGCAGCACAGCCACCATCATCTCCATCACCAGCAGCAGCAGCACAGCCACCACAGCCACCATCATCTCCTCCACCAGCAGCAGCACAGCCACCATCATCTCCTCCACTAGCAGCAGCAGCACAGCCACCATCATCTCCTCCACTAGCAGCAGCAGCACAGCCACCATCACCTCCTCCACCACCATCTCCTCCACCAGCAGCACAGCCACAATTATCCCCTCCATTACCAGCAGCAGCAGCACAGCCACCATCATCCCCTCCATCACCAGCAGCCACCATCATCCCCTCCATGACCACCGGCAGCAGCAGCCACCATCATCCCCCCCATGACCAGCAGCAGCACAGCGACCATTATCCCCTCCATCACCAGCAGCCAGTGGAGCCTCAGTTACGAGTCTCAAAACACGGGATAGCCAGATATCTCTAGCCTGTTGCCAACGGGGTGCCTCCATGATGGGGAGAGCACCACACCACCCTGATAAATAACCCCTTAAGTCCCACTCGGTTGCGAGTATTGGAACATAGACAGGGAAACAACAGGGTGGCCCCTTTTGTCAATGTCTAACTCAAGGTGCGAGTATTGCGATCATGACAAGGGCTTGCAAAGGCAGGCTTCCACCCACAGACAGCCGTTTCGGGGTTTTTGCCCCTCGTCAGTGTGGGGTAGGGTTCTGGCTAGTTGGGGCAATGAAAAATCAACCAACAAAACTCTTGTTTTGCATATTTAAATTTTTGGGGGCATCAGTGGAGACTCTTGATTGAGTACTTCATTGGAATTTTTTTTCGCTGTTCTCCTTGAGTTCAGTGATTACTGTGTTTTGTTGGTTGATTTTTCATTGCCCCAACTAGCCAGAATCCTACCCCACACTGACGAGGGGCAAAAACCCCGAAACGGCTGTCTGTGGGTGGAGGCCTGCCTTTTCAAGCCCTTGTCATGATCGCAATACTCGCACCTTGAGTTAGACATTAACAAAAGGGGCCACCCTGTTGTTTCCCTGTCTATGTTCCAATACTCGCAACCGAGTGGGACTTAAGGGGTTATGTATCAGGGTGGTGTGGTGCTCTCCCCATCATGGAGGCACCCCGTGGCAACAGGCTAGAGATATCTGGCTATCCCGTGTTTTGAGACTCGTAACTGAGGCTCCACGGACTCTTGTTTTGCATATTTAAATTTTTGGGGGCATCAGTGGAGACTCTTGATTGAGTACTTCATTGGAATTTTTTTTCGATGTTCTCCTTGAGTTCAGTGATTACTGTGTTTTGTTGATCACCAGCAGCCACCATCATCCCCCCCATGACCACCAGCAGCAGCAGCCACCATCATCCCCCCCCATGACCAGCAGCAGCACAGCGACCCTTATCCCCTCCATCACCAGCAGCCACCATCATCCCCCCCATGACCAGCAGCAGCCACCATCATCTCCTCCACCACCAGCAGCAGCACAGCCACCATCATCCCCTCCATCACCAGCAGCCACCATCATCCCCCCCCATGACCAGCAGCAGCACAGCCACCATCATCTCCTCCACCACCAGCAGCAGCACAGCCATCATCCCCCCCCATGACCAGCAGCAGCACAGCCACCATCATCCCCTCCATCACCAGCAGCAGCCACCATCATCTCCTCCACCACCAGCAGCAGCACAGCCACCATCATCCCCTCCATCACCAGCAGCAGCAGCCACCATCATCCCCTCCATCACCAGCAGCAGCAGCCACCATCATCTCCTCCACCACCAGCAGCAGCACAGCCACCATCATCCCCTCCATCACCAGCAGCCACCATCATCCCCCCCCATGACCAGCAGCAGCACAGCCACCATCATCTCCTCCACCACCAGCAGCAGCACAGCCATCATCCTCCCCCATGACCAGCAGCAGCACAGCCACCATCACCCCCTCCATCACCAGCAGCACAGCCACCATCATCTCCTCCACCACCACCACCAGCAGCCACCATCATCCCCTCCATCACCAGCAGCAGCCACCATCATCCCCTCCATCACCAGCAGCAGCAGCCACCATCATCCCCTCCATCACGAGCAGCAGCCACCATCATCCCATCCATCACCACCACCAGCAGCCACCATCATCCCCTCCATCACCAGCAGCCACCATCATCCCCTCCATCACCACCAGCAGCAGCAGCCACCATCATCCCCTCCATCACCAGCAGCAGCAGCCACCATCATCCCCTCCATCACCAGCAGCGGCAGCCACCATCATCCCCTCCATCACCAGCAGCAGCAGCAGCAGCCACCATCATCCCCTCCATCACCAGCAGCCACCATCATCCCCTCCATCACCAGCAGCAGCAGCCACCATCATCCCCTCCATCACCAGCAGCAGCAGCAGCCACCATCATCTCCTCCATTAACAGCAGCAGCAGCCACCATCATCCCCTCCATCACCAGCAGCAGCAGCAGCCACCATCATCTCCTCCATTAACAGCAGCAGCAGCAGCCACCATCATCTCCTCCATTAACAGCAGCAGCAGCCACTATCATCCCCTCCATCACCAGCAGCAGAATTACCTTCCCCCCCAGGACCACAGAATGTTGCCCACCTTCTCCAGCGCGGAGTTGTTGTAGCCGATCAGCTGTTTTCTCATCTCCTGCGACAGCTGACAGATCCAGGCATCATCCGACACAGCCTGCAGCGAGCCCACCAGGAGCTGAGAGAGTGTACAGGATCATTAGTATGGAAGAATCCGGCATCATACAGACCTCTCACCCCCCCTCCCCCCCGGCATCATACAGACCCTAGACTCTCCCAGCATCATACATACCCCAGATCACCTAGCATCATACAGACCTCTCACCCCTACAGTATCATACAGACCCCAGACCTCCCCCCAGCATCATACAGACCACCCCCAGCATCATACAGACCACCCCCAGCATCATACAGACCACCCCCAGCATCATACAGACCACCCCCAGCATCATACAGACCTCCCCCCAGCATCATACAGACCTCCCCCCAGCATCATACAGACCTCCCCCCAGCATCATACAGACCTCCCCCCAGCATCATACAGACCCCGGCCCCCCACCTTCAGTAGGCGCTCCTCCCACACTGTCTGCTGATGAAGCTTCTCAGATGTTTCTTCTAGACAAGCAGAAAAATGAGAGAAGAGTCAGGAGAAGGTGAACGGGGTCTGTGTCTCCCTGCTGTATCTGTGACAACCGTCCCAATTGCCCTCAGTTTGTTACAGATTTGTTACCGACTATTTAGTCTGCCCCCCCCTCCCCTCCCCATCTAGTCTGCACCCCCCCTCCCCTCCCTCATCTAGTCTGCACCCCCCCTCCTCCATCTAGTCTCCCCCCCCCCCCTCTAGTCTGCTGGAGACAGGTCCCCCCCCCAATATACATCATGTGACCGTCCTGCTTGAGATGGGGCCCCCCATATACATCATGTGACCGTCCTGCTGGAGACGGGGCCCCCCATATACATCACCTGACCGTCCTGCTGAGGACGGGGCCCCCCATATACATCATGTGACCGTCCAGCTGGAGACGGGGCCCCCCATATACATCACGTGACCGTCCTGCTGGAGACGGAGCCCCCCATATACATCACGTGACAGTCCTGCTGGAGACGCCCCCCCCCCTATATACATCACGTGACAGTCCTGCTGAAGACGGTCCCCCCCTATATACATCACGTGACGGTCCTGCTGAAGACGGTCCCCCCCATATACATCACGTGACGGTCCTGCTGAAGACGGTCCCCCCCCTATATACATCACGTGACGGTCCTGCTGAAGACGGTCCCCCCCATATACATCACGTGACGGTCCTGCTGAAGACGGTCCCCCTCATATACATCACGTGACGGTCCTGCTGAAGACGGTCCCCCCCATATACATCACGTGACCGTCCTGCTGAAGACAGTCCCACCCTATATACACATCACGTGACAGTCCTGCTGGAGACGCCCCCCCCCCCTATATACATCACGTGACAGTCCTGCTGAAGACGGTCCCCCCCTATATACATCACGTGACGGTCCTGCTGAAGACGGTCCCCCCCATATACATCACGTGACGGTCCTGCTGAAGACGGTCCCCCCCCATATACATCACGTGACCGTCCTGCTGAAGACGGTCCCCCCCATATACATCATGTGACCGTCCAGCTGGAGACGGGGCCCCCCATATACATCACGTGACGGTCCTGCTGAAGACGGTCCCCCCCCATATACATCACGTGACAGTCCTGCTGAAGACGGGGGCCCCCCTCTATACAGAGGAGGGAGAGACCCCCAGAGCGATTCCCACCTTCCAGGTACTGTAGCAGAGGGGGGATCTCCTGCTCCCAGCAGTGCCCGATGGTCGGGTGTATATTCATCTGCATGACGGACAGGAGGCGGAGAGCGGCGCCGTTCCTGCCATCTCCGGGTTCCAAGGAGGCTGAGACCACCTGCAGAGTGAGGAGACATCACTACATCCCCATCATCCGCTCAGCATCACTCCAGGGGGAGACGTCTATACAACTTACCAGGAGACGAGCAAACAAAGCATGCGGGGACGGCAGGGTCACTGCGGAGAGGGAAAAGAGAACCATTACAGGGAACAGCCGGGCTGCAGGGAGGGGGGGCACGTGGCACTAACTATAGGGGGAGGGCACACGGCACTACCTCCTGGGGAGAAGGGGGGGGGTACACGGCACTACCTCTGAGGGAGGGGTACACAGAACTACCTCCTGGGGAGAAGGGGGGGGGGTACCACGACACTACCTCTGAGGGAGGGGTACACAGAACTACCTCCTGGGGAGAAGGGGGGGGGGGTACACGGCACTACCTCTGAGGGAGGGGTACACAGAACTACCTCCTGGGGAGAAGGGGGGGGGGGGTACACGGCACTACCTCTGAGGGAGGGGTACACAGAACTACCTCCTGGGGAGAAGGGGGGGGGGGGGTACACGGCACTACCTCTGAGGGAGGGGTACACAGAACTACCTCCTGGGGAACGGTGGTAAACGGCACTACCTGCTGGGGGGGGGGCACACAGCACTGCCTCCTGGGGAGGGGGGGGGGGGGTACACGGCACTACCTGCGGGGGGGGGGGGGCACACAGCACTACATCCTGGGGAGGGGGGAAGAGGGTGGGGTTACACGGCACTACCTCCTGGGGAGGGGGGGGAAGAGGGTGGGGTTACACGGCACTACCTCCTGGGGAGAAAGGGGGAACACGGCACTAACTCCTGGGGAGGGGTACATGGCACTACCTCCTGGGGAGAAGGGGTACATGGCACTACCTCCTGGGGAGGAGTACATGGCACTACCTCCTGGGGAGAAGGGGTACATGGCACTACCTCCTGGGGAGGGGTACATGGCACTACCTCCTGAGGAGGGGGGGTACACGGCACTACCTCCTGGGGAGAAAGGGTACACGGCACTAACTCCTGAGGAGAAGGGGGGAACACGGCACTAACTCCTGGGGAGGGGTACATGGCACTACCTCCTGGGGAGAAGGGGTACATGGCACTACCTCCTGGGGAGGGGTACATGGCACTACCTCCTGGGGAGGGGTACATGGCACTACCTCCTGGGGAGGGGTACATGGCACTATCTCCTGGGGAGAAGGGGTACATGGCACTACCTCCTGGGGAGGGGTACATGGCACTACCTCCTGAGGAGGGGGGGTACACGGCACTACCTCCTGGGGAGAAAGGGTACACGGCACTAACTCCTGAGGAGAAGGGGGGAACACGGCACTAACTCCTGGGGAGGGGTACATGGCACTACCTCCTGGGGAGAAGGGGTACATGGCACTACCTCCTGGGGAGGGGTACATGGCACTACCTCCTGGGGAGGGGTACATGGCACTACCTCCTGGGGAGAAGGGGTACATGGCACTACCTCCTGGGGAGGGGTACATGGCACTACCTCCTGGGGAGGGGTACATGGCACTATCTCCTGGGGAGAAGGGGTACATGGCCCTACCTCCTGGGGAGGGGTACATGGCACTACCTCCTGGGGAGGGGTACATGGCACTACCTCCTGAGGAGGGGGGGGGGGGTACACGGCACTACCTCCTGGGGGGGATACATACCTCCTACTAGGGGGGTGACCCCGGTACGCACCGTTCACATTGTAGTTGATGAGGAAGCGCTCCACGCCCTCTTCCAGCTTTCTCTGGCTCAGGTGCACCAGGCTCTTACACACCGGGGTCAGCGCGTTGGTGAACTGTACAGGGACCACAAACTCCAGGAGGTGGGGCCACAGGATCTGTAAGGGGAACCCCGAAACCTGTATAACTAAGACCACACTGCCCCCACCCTGTACACAGACTCCCTCAGTGCATGATGTGCCCTTTAACCCCTTCCTGTCCGTGTAATAGAGAGGGATCAGCACGGAGCAGGAGATAGCAGAAGATTGTAGGGTCTGTCCCTGCATTGGGGTCCGGTCCTACGAGTGACTGAAAGGGAACGCCCAAACGTTTTCCCGGATGATCGCGGTCACATTCATACGGCCAGGACTCACATTGGTCATGCGCTCCACCGTGGTGCTGATCAGGTACAGGGTGTTGATGCTGATCCGCCGGACACTTTCCTCTGTGACTTCTTCCTGCTCAGAGCTCTGCCGCCGCACCTGACAAGAGAAGAAACTGTGTGACGGCGGGAAGTATGGGAGGGGAGACCACCGAAGAGCAGAGCCCCCACACGGGATCAGCCCCGCAGCCCCACACATCTTACCGAGGAATCGGGACACAACACAGACGGGATCAGCCCCGCACCCCACACATCTTAACGAGGAATCGGGAGACAGCACAGACGGGATCAGCCCCGCACCCCACACAACTTACCGAGGAATCGGGACACAACACAGACGGGATCAGCCCCGCACCCCACACATCTTACCGAGGTATCCGGAGACAGCACAGACGGGATCAGCCCCGCACCCCACACATCTTCCTGAGGAATCGGGACACAACACAGACGGGATCAGCCCCGCACCCCACACATCTTACAGAGGAATCGGGAGACAGCACAGACGGGATCAGCCCCGCACCCCACACATCTTACCGAGGTATCTGGAGACAGCACAGACGGGATCAGCCCCGCACCACACACATCTTACCGAGGAATCGGGACACAACACAGACGGGATCAGCCCCGCACCCCACACATCTTACCGAGGAATCGGGAGACAGCACAGACAGGATCAGCCCCGCACCTCACACATCTTACAGAGGAATCGGGAGACAGCACAGATGGGATCAGCCCCGCACCCCACACATCTTACCGAGGTATCTGGAGACAGCACAGACGGGATCAGCCCCGCACCTCACACATCTTACAGAGGAATCGGGAGACAGCACAGACGGGATCAGCCCCGCACCACACACATCTTACCGAGGAATCGGGAGACAGCACAGACGGGATCAGCCCCGCACCCCACACATCTTACCGAGGTATCTGGAGACAGCACAGACGGGATCAGCCCCGCACCCCACACATCTTACCGAGGTATCTGGAGACAGCACAGACGGGATCAGCCCCGCACCCCACACATCTTACAGAGTGATAAGGCTAGGTGATGTGATTCTACCTGCTTACACCGTACCTGTGGGACTACACCTATATATATAGGTCCCTGAATCAGTGCGTGATCAGAGCGATCAGAGATGGTCTGGAAGAAGGAGAGGAATGCAGCACGCCAATGAGCAAAGATCCTTCAACTTACATCGTAGCCACAATACAGATGTAAGAAAGAGACCCTGTTATGGAAACAATTTATGGTAAACAACACGTTGTACCAGCCTGACTGCACAGGACAGGAAGCTGCTGACCACCTATGGACTGACCTATCAGAGTGTGACATGTATGTGTCTTGTGACTTGAAACCCCGCCTGTATTGAAAGTTTATAAATTTCATGTGACTACACTGCGCATGAGTAGTAGTGCCCTATATTCTGTCTATAAAAGTTAACACAAAACAATAAAGGGGGCGCTTACTGATAGGGATAATTTTATGATTCTAATGTCTGGGAAATTCCTCTTCCCTCGAGACTTCGGATACATGGAGACAATAAGGAATTTTCTAATGATGAACTATGTCTCACAAGTCCTTATCAGTTTCAAGGACATTCCCTGAACAAACCTGACTGTTTGTTACATTTGGGCACTGGGAATCATCCTTTATCATCAGTGCAAGGAACGTATTGTTCTAACCTTCTCACACGTTATTCCACCTTGACTGCGCAGGACAGGAAGCTGCTGACCATCTGTGGATTTGACCTATGAAAGTGTGACATGTATGTGTCTTGTGACTTAAGACCCCTCCTGTGTTGAGAGTTTACATACTTTATATGAATACACTACACATGAGTAGTACCACCCCATTATCTGTCTATAAAAATTAACACACATCAATAAAGGGGGGGCTTCCCAATCTTACATTACTGATACGTACATCAGATGTCTGTGTCCGTGATTTTAAGGTTTAAGCAGAACTGCAGCTGCTATATAGATATATTTGAAACCATCCTCTACCTGGGTATTTGACTTTTCTCCATAGAGATGGGTCAACATCTAAATTTAACCTTAACACTTCCCAAACTTCCGATACTGTTACGTACATCAGCTGTCTGGGTCTGTAATTTTAAGGTGTAAGCAGAACTGCAGCTGCTAACTCTAATCTGAAACCATCCTATCCTGGGGAGTGTCTGGCTTCATAAAGTCAGGCAAATTAAAAGTTAACCTTATCAATTGGCGCCAAAACAGGGACCAGACCACTTGCAAACTAGAACATGGAGAGACGGGACGTGGTGATTTATCAGCCATCGGATGCACAGATATATCTGGCCAGGTAAGAAAAACTTTTTTCTTACGTACTTTGTCTGCCTCAGAGTAGCGGATCTATCTAGATCCCGTCATCTGTGTTCTCTATATGTTTGCAATGTTGGGTCTGATTTGTTAGACAAAGAACTCTGTAACCCAGGATAGGACAACGGTTAAAGTGTTGCATTGCCGTCGCAAACTGTTGTGTGATTGAGATAAGCGGTTAGTAGATTTATGGTGAATTAATGAAAAGGGATTGCCGAACATGATCACTTCTACGTCCTTTCAGGGAGACTGTGATCAATGCTTAACCCTTGTAATACAGCATAACATCGAGAACAGGTGAATGTTGAGAACTGGAGAAGCGTAAGTGAAATAAGATCCCGTGAGTGGAATGTGTGTGCTCCTCCCGTGAATCCCCAGTGGACGGGAGCGAGAAGTGTGTCTGAGAGGAATAATGGGATAAGTATTGGGAACTAAGGCACGGTAAAAAGTGTCCTAGTCATCACAAGAGGATAGATTGCACAAACAGTAGGCTCATAACTTTTGGAGCAAACGAAATCCTGATAAGTGATCTCTGTCTCTAGTAGCGGGACTTGTACTGATACCATTACTTATATTCGCCCTTTGGATCGGATATAAGGTGTGCTTGTACTGGAGTAGAGAGCAGGTCAAAAGACCTGTGATTTACCCCCTTGCCCCCTAGGAGGAATTAGCAACGAGGGACAGTAGGTTGCTATAAAGCGTCGCTATAGTGTGTCACTATAAGCGGCTGGGCCTATAGAGGCTGTGCTTGGCAAGACCTAAGGTTTAGGTCTCGTCCCCAATACGCTACCTAGGGATTAGATGAGCAAGGAAGAGACAGTTATTCACTAAAAGAAGGGATCCCCAGTCTCCACAAGAAGTTTATGTGAAGCTGAGGAAGATAGCGACGGGCATGAGAAGATGCTGTTGACGACCTAACACAGATCTTTAGGAGGTTTGATATGAAGGCAGATACATGCCTTAGCCCCACCAACCTCTGGCTCTCTGACTAACACCTGGGAAACCCCTTACACTCCTGTACACACTTATTTTGCCTTGTGGGTAGGTAACCAGACCTATATGTAACATGCAGGGCAAATGGGTCCTTGGAATTTCCAGGAACCTTGGGGGTTAATCGAAGTACTATCCCTAAGGGGGAATCAAGGATTAGAGTTCTAAGAGAGGAGGGTGTGGAGTAGATAGATGAGAGCCAGAGGGTCAGACAGAAGGAAAACTTTCAGGATAATGGGTGGGAAGCACAGGTCCAGCTGGGTGGACATGTCATGTGCCGGTGACCAACAATATCTAGATAAGACAGAATATTGTAGTGTGTGTGGCCGACCCAAGCCACATCATTATGATACACCATTGTACCCAGTTTATATCTGTATACAAACCCCAGACCCTGCAAAAAGCCAACCTACCTCCAATGGTGGCGTATAGACCCAGATCCAGCAGGAGCCAACCTACCCCCAATGGTGGCATATAGACCCAGATCCAGCAGGAGCCAACCTACCTCCAATGGTGGCATATAGACCCAGATCCAGCAGGAGCCAACCTACCTCCAATGGTGGCTTATAGACCCAGATCCAGAAGGAGCCAACCTACCCCCAATGGTGGCATATAGACCCAGATCCAGCAGGAGCCAACCTACCCCCAATGGTGGCACATGAGGTATATAATCAGGCTCACAGAAGTTTATTATTTGTTTTCTTATTTTGTACAAGGTCCCCCACCAGCTCTGTGGGCTGCAGTAACACAAGCAATGCCCGGGTGGAGGATCTAAACTGGTTTCCATTTATTCAGATCACAAGCATGCAGAGTTAGGGAAAAACATGTCCCCTACACTATACATTGTTGTATTGCAGCATGTTTTACAAAACTGGTGACCCCCTTTAGAAGAGATAGTGAGGTTACAAAATGCTCATAATTTTCTATTGCCCCAATCATAAAACATGTAAAATGGCAACTTTATCCCTACTCCAGTTTTTTAGCTGACAATGTTGTAAAGTCCAAACTTTGGTATTTTTTTTTTAGGCCAGATTCACTTCTCTGGGACATTATATTACATCAGGGCCGCCGATAGGGCAGTACAAGTGGTACTGCCGTATGGGGCCCGGACCCTAAGAGACATGGGGGGGGGGGCCCGCCGGCCGCCGCCCCCCGTCCGCTACGCTAGGGGGGCCCGCACGGCCCCCCTTGCCACCTGTTTTTGAGCATCCCGAGAAGCTGCAGCCGCGCAGCTTCTCGAGATGCACTGATCGCTTTGATGTTCCGCCCGCACAGTGAGCACAGTGAGCGGGCGGAACATTAAAGCGATCAGAATACAGGAGCAGGACCTGTCAGCGTCCTCCTCCTGTATTCTCTCCCATAGGCTGCCGGCACTTCATACCAGCAGCCTATGGGACGCCAGGACGTGACCTCTCCCGCCAGGCGTGATCATGTGACGTCATCACGCCTGCCGGAAGCCCCGTCCCTGCGGCTCGCAAGATGGAGCCCGAAGAGGAGGAGGAGAGCTGCTGCCTGCACAGCGCGGATTAGGTGAGTAGGAGGTTTGTTTTTTTAGGGGCACCTCTGGGGGCATTATTAGCTCATGAGGGCACCTCTGGGGCATTATTAGTGTATGGGGGCACCTCTGGGGCATTATTAGTAAATGGGGGCACCTCTGGAGGCATTATTAGTATATGGGGGCACCTCTGGGGGCATTATTAGTGTATGGGGGCACCTCTGGGGCATTATTAGTATATGGGGGGCACCTCTGAGGGCATTATTAGTATATGGGGGGCACCTCTGGGGGCATTATTAGTGTATGGGGGCACCTCTGGGGGCATTATTAGTATATGGGGGCACCTCTGGGGGCATTATTAGTATATGGGGGCACCTCTGGGGGCATTATTAGTATATGGGGGCACCTCTGGGGGCATTATTAGTTCATGGGGGCGCCTCTAGGGGCATTATTAGCTCATGGGGGCACAGAAGGGAATCCTACATACAGGGGGCAAAGCAGGGGATCCTACATACAGGGGGCACAGCAGGGGATCCTACATACAGGGGGCACAGCAGGGGATCCTACATACAGGGGGCACAGCAGGGGATCCTACATACAGGGGGCACAGCAGGGGATCCTACATACAGGGGGCACAGCAGGGGATCCTACATACAGGGGGCACAGCAGGGGATCCTACATACAGGGGGCACAGCAGGGGATCCTACATACAGGGGGCACAGCAGGGGATCCTACATACAGGGGGCATCCCACACAGCGCAGTTACTATGGGAGCCGACAGGGGAGAGAAAGGAAAGGAAGCTGCTAGAAATGTGCGGAGCCTAAATTGTTTGTCTCGCATGTTCTGAAAAGATGAAACATATCTGGAAGAAATCATCATGGAGGTCTGGGCCGGATGGAGAGGAAAAACTTACACAAGAGTGGGGTAAGGGTTCCCCTGTATTCAGAATGCTGTTGAGTGCTAGGCAATGCCCCGTCTGGGATTATTGAATTTCGAGGGTCTATGCAGAGCAGGATAAAGACACCTCTGCTGCACAAACAGGATCTCCTAGAAAGCGTTCTCACCGCCATGTATTCGCTATCACTGGCTTGGGTGAGCTAAACTAGTCTGCCTGGGGGGGGGGGTGATTTGTATATGCTCACTACCATGGAACAGCCTCATTATATTAGCCTTATCAACATATTCTATGTTAGTGAGCATACCGGGGGGGGATATTGGTGAACATACCCCCAAGCCCTCGAAATTCAATAATCCCAGACGGGGCATTGCCTAGCACTCAACAGCATTCTGAATACAGGGGAACCCCTACCCCACTCTTGTATAAGTTTTAGTCTCCATCATAATGAGCCCCGCTGGGCTTGTAGACACGCTATAAATTGTACGTTGCAGGGGTGAATATAACGCACTGCATACAGAGCACAAGAGACAGCTATACAAGTAAGTGTCTGTATGGGGACATTTACATTGCACCTTGTTCACATTTAGTTTCTACAATTTTATAACTGTATAACAGAGGTTACATTTTAAGCCACTGGGGAAAATGGGGAATATGAGCCAGTTCTCTAGAATTGATCGGAACCAAATTATACCTCCCAGCAAGGCGTGGGGCCAACACACTTTTTTTTTTTTTATTAATGTGGGGGCCCAGACACTTTGGTTGTATGGGGCCCCGAAATTCCTGATGGCGGCCCTGTATTACATTATTGTATTAAGGGGTTAATCACCTCACAGAGAAAAATACAACTGATTTCTGTGTTTGATATTTCAAATCTGAAAGATGAAAATGTAATTGAAAGCCCAAATTTTTATGAAAGTTTAAGAGTTGTCATTTTAGATAATCCCTGATTTCAAAGACGGACGACACAAGACACAAGGTTGTATGATGACAACGCCGCAAGACGTAACCCTATCCGAGGTGTGAGGACATTCACTGAGACATGTAAGATGGTTGGAGGCGACTGTGCAGAGGTCTATATGAAGCCCACCATTATGGGTTACTTGGCCGATTAGAGATTTTGTTGATCCCTGGGCTTACCAATAACTAAAAAAAAAAAACTATTCAAAGAAGAAGAAAAGCTGCAATAGAGAGCGGCTGACGCAACGTTCAGGTTCACACAGTCAACTCCAGAGACCGATGATCGACAAAGCTGCCGATGCTGTGGTTTCCGGTCTCTTCCCAAGATAACCGCATAGAAAGCGTACAAGGGAATGGGGAGATGCTTCCGGTCTCTTCCCAAGATAACCGCATAGAAAGCGTACAAGGGAATGGGGAGATGCTTCCTGAGGTAACCGTACATAGTGTACAGGGGGATGGGGAGATGTTTCCGGTCTCTTCCTGAGGTAACCGTACATAGTGTACAGGGGGATGGGGAGATGTTTCCGGTCTCTTCCTGAGGTAACCGTACATAGTGTACAGGTGGATGGGGAGATGTTTCCGGTCTCTCCCTGAGGTAACCGTACATAGTATACAGGTGGATGGGGAGATGTTTCCGGTCTCTTCCTGAGGTAACCGTACATAGCATACAGGTGGATGGGGAGATGTTTCCGGTCTCTTCCTGAGGTAACTGTACATAGTGTACAGGGGGATGTGGAGATGTTTCCGGTCTCTTCCTGAGGTAACCGTACATAGTATACAGGTTGGATGGGGAGATGTTTCCTGTCTCTTCCTGAGGTAACCGTACATAGTGTACAGGGGGATGGGGAGATGCGTCCAGTCTCCTCCTGAGGTAACCGTACATAGTGTACAGGTGGAGGGGGAGATGTTTCCGGTCTCTTCCTGAGGTAACCGTACATAGTATACAGGTGGATGGGGAGATGTTTCCAGTCTTTTCCTGAGGTAACCGTACATAGTGTACAGGTGGAGGGGGAGATGTTTCCGGTCTCTTCCTGAGGTAACCGTACATAGTGTACAGGGGAATGGGGAGATGTTTCCGGTCTCTTCCTGAGGTAACCGTACATAGTATACAGGTGGATGGGGAGAGGTTTCCGGTCTCTTCCTGAGGTAACTGTACATAGTATACAGGTGGATGGGGAGATGTTTCCGGTCTCTTCCTGAGGTAACCGTACATAGTGTACAGGTGGATGGGGAGATGTTTCCGGTCTCTTCCTGAGGTAACCGTACATAGTATACAGGTGGATGGGGAGATTTTTCCGGTCTCTTCCTGAGGTAACTGTACATAGTATATAGGTGGATGGGGAGATGTGGATCTTTCAAGGCGCCCCACCCTTTTCTGTTCAAAGGTTAGGGTTATGTTTGTGTGGTAGTAGTTCTCCCCCCCCCCCCTTTTTCTATTACTACAGGGGATGACAACATCTGGAGAGTCTGCCTAGCAACAGAACAACCTTCTGATTGGTGGATGCTGCTGAGCGGGATTATGGAGGTCTAAAAATAGAAATGTGTCCCTCCTTTTGATTGGCCATCCTTCAGAGAGCGGGAGTTCTGAATCTGTATTTATAGGGGAGCCGGCTCTGCCTGGTGTCAGTGAGAAGAAAGCTGCTCCCACCCGCCGTCCCTTTGTTTAATGACTTTCCTTCCTTGTGGTGGCACTTTGGTAGGTGGGGTATTGTCACCCTGCTCCCAGGCCGGGCAGGATATTACGGTTAAGCTATGGTTGGTTATTTATTTATTTATTTATTTAATTCATTTTAAATATTTATTACATTTCTGCTTAACAATGTATTTGTTTACCCTTATTAAAGTGCCGCAGCCTTTTATTTCCAAATGTTTGTTTATTTCAAGGGGGTTGGGGGCTGCATATTCCGTGTTTGTTTTTAAGTCTTTTCCACAGATGAGCAGCGAAAAGCCAAGAAACCATCAGATGGAGAAGAGGACTTCATCCAACTGCTACAGGTGGCGTATATAGGTGTGACCTTACAGGAGGTATATATAGGTGTGACCCTACAGGTGGCATATATAGGTATGTCCTTACAGGTGGTATATATAGGTGTGTCCTTACAGGTGGTATATATAGGTATGTCCTTACAGGTGGTATATATAGGTGTGTCCTTACAGGTGGTATATATAGGTATGTCCTTACAGGTGGTATATATAGGTATGTCCTTACAGGAGGCATATATAGGTATGTCCTTACAGGTGGCATATACAGGTATGTCCTTACAGGTGGTATATATAGGTGTGTCCTTACAGGTGGTATATATAGGTGTGTCCTTACAGGTGGTATATATAGGTATGTCCTTACAGGTGGTATATATAGGTATGTCCTTACAGGAGGCATATATAGGTATGTCCTTACAGGTGGCATATACAGGTATGTCCTTACAGGTGGTATATATAGGTGTGTCCTTACAGGTGGTATATATAGGTGTGTCCTTACAGGTGGTATATATAGGTATGTCCTTACAGGTGGTATATATAGGTGTGTCCTTACAGGTGGTATATATAGGTGTGTCCTTACAGGTGGTATATATAGGTGTGTCCTTACAGGAGGTATATATAGGTATGTCCTTACAGGTGGTATATACAGGTATGTCCTTACAGGTGGTGTATATATAGGTGTGTCCTTACAGGTGGTATATACAGGTATGTCCTTACAGGTGGTATATATAGGTGTGTCCTTACAGGTGGTATATATAGGTGTGTCCTTACAGGTGGTATATATAGGTGTGTCCTTACAGGTGGTATATACAGGTATGTCCTTATAGGTGGTATATATAGGTATGTCGTTACAGGTGGTATATATAGGTGTGTCCTTACAGGTGGTATATATAGATATGTCCTTGTCTGTACTGATGTCTTCTTTACAGCTCAGCCAAAGCTATGGGAGAGAACAATGCCAATGTCTGAGGTGATACTAGTGGCCTATATATAACTGAGGCCAAGCGTCCGAGCGGCTGTAAAGAGGCCTGTCAGTCAAAGACAGGTCTAAGGATCCACAATAATGTTACTTACCAATACAGAAAGGATCATGTGATCAATTATTTTCATAAAAAGTGTGAAACCTTCGATGACGTATGGTATATACTTTGCTATTATTTCTATGGTGGTTATTTTATGTGTAATATGTGATGATCTCACACACACACACACACACACACACACATACATACACGCACACACACACACACACACACAGACACATACATACACGCACACACACACAGACACCTCCACCACGCACGCACACACACAGACACACACACAGACACATACATACACGCACACACACACACCAAGCATTTAAGCACTTAGACCTGTAGCAGGCATTGGCTGGTGACAGGTTCACCCCCCCTTACCCGCACTGCCTTATTCATAAAGATGGCCGGACCATGAGAACAACGATGCACTTTGCCCCTCTGCCATTCTGTCTCGCCCCCCCTCCTGATAGTCTGTAAGCTCATGCATGCGAGCAGGGACCTCACTCCTCATGTATGGATAATTATATGTATCTATGTAATGTCGATTTTTTGTCTATGTATGTACCCTCAGAATTGTAAAGTGCTGTGGAATCTGTCGGCGCTATATAAATACAAATTATTATTATTATTATTATTATTATCTCAGTGAGAGAAGAGACAATTCAGTAGGATACATATATTATATCGGTAATAAGCGCCCAGATACTCCATATTATTGGTGTATGTATTATACTATATGATTATGTACAGGAAGAGATGGGACCATGTGACCAGTCATTAGACCTGTGGGATCTGATCATAAAGACGTTTTCTAGGTACAAAATGAAGTAAAAAGACTAAAAAGAAGTGGAAATTCTGAGAATCCGGTACTGACGAGTGTGAATTCACTAATTGGTTATATATTATAATCTAGAGGTCACATAGTAGGTCACATTGTGGAGATGTTATTGCATTTACCTGTTGTGCTGTTTTTGGTTTATGTGTCAAATCATCTTTTTATTTTTGCTTTTGCCATGAGATAAGATTTCCTCACATCTAAACTTTTCTTTTCAGAAACTTCTTAAAGTTAGTTGTTGTGACTTTCCAATCCCCACATGATACCAAAGTGGTAGAGTCCTTGTGCTAGAGTCAGGTCTGTTATATACAGTGGATAGCTTATTGTCCGATCACTCGGTGTCACAGGGAGACGTAGGAGCGACAGGAGACTAGGTACGAGACGGAGGGTGTCCTACAGTACAGGGACCTAGAGCAGCTTGGCTACATCTGTAGTCAGGATTAGGGAGAGGAGTGATGAGACAATAAGGTTTGGTTACATTGGTACCTGTCAGGTGATGGGATGGATATGCTGCCACTATGTAAGGGCAACTAAGAATTGTATTTGTATCAGAACCAGCGGCAGCTGATGAGGATTATTATTGTCATAATTAGACACTATAATTGTACATCTGATTGGAAGATGGTTTCCAAGGGTATACAAATGTAATCTATACAGTACATGTATATACAGGACCCCCTACTCCATCTATACACTACATCTATATACAGGACCCCCTACTCCATCTATACACTACATGTATACAGGACCCCCTACTCCATCTATACAGTACATTTATACAGGACCCCCTACTCCATCTATACAGTACATGTATACAGGACCCCCTACTCCATCTATACAGTACATGTATATACAGGACCCCCTACTCCATCTATACAGTACAGGTATACAGGACCCCCTACTCCATCTATACAGTACAGGTATACAGGACCCCCTACTCCATCTATACAGTACATGTATACAGGACCCCCTACTCATCTATACAGTACATGTATATACAGGACCCCCTACTCCATCTATACAGTACATGTATATACAGGACCCCCTACTCCATCTATACAGTACAGGTATACAGGACCCCCTACTCCATCTATACAGTACATGTATACAGGACCCCCTACTCCATCTATACAGTACATGTATATACAGGACCCCCTACTCCATCTATACAGGACATGTATATACAGGACCCCCTACTCCATCTATACAGTACATGTATACAGGACCCCCTACTCCATCTATACAGGTATACAGGACCCCCTACTCCATCTATACACTACATGTATATATACAGGACCCCCTACTCCATCTATACAGTACATGTATACAGGACCCCCTACTCCATCTATACAGGTATACAGGACCCCCCTACTCCATCTATACAGTACATGTATACAGGACCCCCTACTCCATCTATACAGGTATACAGGACCCCCTACTCCATCTATACACTACATGTATATTACAGGACCCCCTACTCCATCTATACAGTACATGTATACAGGACCCCCTACTCCATCTATACAGGTATACAGGACCCCCTACTCCATCTATACAGGTATACAGGACCCCCTACTCCATCTATACAGGTATACAGGACCCCCTACTCCATCTATACAGTACAGGTATACAGGACCCCCTACTCCATCTATACAGTACATGTATATACAGGACCCCCTACTCCATCTATACAGTACATGTATACAGGACCCCCTACTCCATCTATACAGTACATGTATATACAGGACCCCCTACTCCCATCTATACAGTACATGTATACAGGACCCCCTACTCCATCTATACAGTCCAGGTATATACAGGGCACTACATGTATACAGGACCCCCTACTCCATCTATACAGTACATGTATATACAGGGCACTACAGGTATACCAAACTGTGACTGGGTAACACTGCCACACCAGACCTGACCAATACCGCCATACTGTGACTGAATAACACTGTCATACCAGACCTGACCAATACCGCCATACTGTGCTGGATAACACCGCCATTCCAGACCTGACCAATACCGCCATACTGTGACTGGATAACACTGCCATACCAGACCGGACCAATACCGCCATACTGTGCTGGATAACACTGCCACACCAGACCTGACCAATACCGCCATACTGTGCTGGATAACACTGGCGGTATTGGTTAGGTCTGGTATGACCGTGTAATCCAGCACAGTATGGCGGTATTGGTCAGGTCTGGTGTGGCGGTGTTATCCAGTCACAGTATGGCGGTATTAGTCAGGTCTGGTATGGCGGTGTTATCCAGCACAGTATGGTGGTATTGGTCAGGTCTGGTATGACAGTGTTACCCAGTCACAGTTTGGCGGTATTGGTCAGATCTGGTATGACAAACTGTGACTGGGTAACATCGCCATACCAGACCTGACCAATACCGCCATACTGTGACTGGATAACACTGTCATACCAGACCTGACCAATACCGCCATACTGTGACTGGATAACACCATCATATCAGACCTGACCAATACCACCATACTGTGACTCGATAACACCACTATACCAGACCTGACCAATACCGCCATACTGTGACTGGATAACACTGCCATGCCAGACATGACCAATACCGACACACTGTGACTGAATAACACTGTCATACCAGACCTGACCAATACCGCCATACTGTGCTGGATAACACTGCCATACCAGACCTGACCAATACCGCCATACTGTGACTGGATAACACCACTATACCAGACCTGACCAATACCGCCACACTGTGACTGGGTAACACCGCCACACCAGACCTGACCATACCGCCATACTGTGACTGGATAACACCGCTATACCAGACCTGACCAATACTACCATACTGTGACTGGGTAACACTGTCATAACACACCTGACCAATACCGCCATACTGTGCTGGATAACACTGCCATACCAGACCTGACCAATACAACCATACAGTGACTGAATAACACTGTCATACCAGACCTGACCAATACCGCCATACTGTGCTGGATAACACTGCCATACCAGACCTGACCAATACCGCCATACTATAACTGGATAACAATGCCATACCAGACCTGACCAATACCACCATACTGTGACTGAATAACACCACTATTCCAGACCTGACCAATAACGCCACACTGTGACTGGAGAACACCGCCACACCAGACCTGACCAATACCGCCATACTGTGACTGGATAACACCGCCATACCAGACCTGACCAATACCGACACACTGACTGAATAACACTGCCATACCAGACCTGACCAATATCGCCATACTGTGACTGGATAACACGGCTATACCAGACCTGACCAATACTGCCATACCCCCTCGAAAAGACACCAGATTTTCTGGCAAGTCTGAACGGGAGGGTACTGCCCCTCTGCAAGGTGCTACCCTACGCACCAGACCATGGGTGCCTAATGGTAAATACGACCCTACAGGTATACAGGACCCCAAAACTATGCACTACAGGTATACAGCCCCCCCAACTACATACTACAGGTATACAGGACCCCCCCAACTATACACTATAGGTATACAGCCCCCCCCCCCCAACTAAGAACTACAGATATGCGAGACCCCCTTAAAACTATACATTGTGGGTATACAGAACCCCCCCAACTATGCACTACAGGTATACACTAATTTCACTGATTAACTCAGATGAAACAATACCTTTAGCTTGGCCTCCTGGGCACCTTAGAA
>NW_027208419.1:0-61539 GCF_027789765.1 Dendropsophus ebraccatus | reverse complement strand
CCCCATTCCTATAAATGCTTCTCTCCCCATTTTACCTATGTTCTTGGTTCTAAATCTAATTCATTTAAATGCTTTATTTAGAGATCTGCAGAATATATACAAATAATAGCATTATGGAGTAGCATGTTTGCCCACCATGATCCTTGCCATGTTACATGGTGCCACCTGAGCACTTCTCACTCTCAGTTCAGTTGTCAGTTTCTTATGGAAACACCCCCTGTACTCTTTATTCACATACAGCACAAGCAGCAAATTCAGTTTGATCTGTGATGGCCTGTGGCACATGGTAGTTCTTTATAGAACAAGGACTCTGATATGCCAAGTAGACACTGTTTTTTTGCAGCCTTATAGTCATAGCTATTGACATATAGATAGCTGTCCCCCAAAATGTTAAAGTGGACAACTCACCAACGCATCTCGTCCCCCTAAGTGTATGGTAGAAAGTTCATTTTCCATGAAAAAGTGACCAGAAGTGCTTAACCGCTGGCCATACATGGTTCACTGAGCCACAAAATTGCACAGTGAATGACTGACTTAACACATTGTACTGTAGGCTGTGCTGGTAGCAATTCAATGGAGTGTAAGGAAATAGTTTTAACACTAAAGACAATAAACTGCTATAGTATATCAAAGACCTTGATAATTGTGCCCCTTCTTACCTTTCCATAGTTTAAAGAGTACACACAACATATTCTATCTAATTCTTGTTTGTTATATAACAAAGTAACAGTCAAGGTATCCAATGTTTTGGGGTATTTATTCAACTTATAAAAAGACAAAGGGGGAGATTTATCAAACTGGTGTTAAGTAGAATTGTCTTAGTTGCCCCTAGCAACCAATCAGATTCCACTTTTCATTCCACACAGACTCTTTGGAAAAAGAAAGGTGGAATCTGATTGGTTGCTAGGGGCAACTGAGCCAGTTTCACTTTACACCATGTTTGATAATATCCCCCTAAGTGTACAGTAAAATGTTATCTTCTACCCCAGGGATGGGGAACCTTTGGCCCTTCAGCTATTGCAAAATTCTCATCATGTAAGGGAGCCAGGAACGACTGCCACCTCCACACCCTCTATAGCAGGGATGGGAAACCTTCGGCTGTCCAGGCATGATGGGAATTGTACTTTTGCAACAGCTGGAGGGCCGAAGGTTCCCCATCCCTGCTCTACCCTTCTGCTTTATAGCCTTGAGCTTATGTAAATTAGTTATGCAAGTAACATGAACTTGACATAAAATGTATTGATTATTATATATTTGTTACTATTTCTTCTCCATTAATATAATTGGCGAGTACTTGGAAACCGATTCTACCGCTGTGACATTGTGGTCATTTAGTGTTCTAATTTCTCCTATGTGTTTGGAGTACTTTTCGGTTACTTCCAAGTCTTTTGCCTGCGGTATGTGGCTAAGTGTGCTGACCTTATCCAGCCATCACTGCCTTTTATTTTTAGTATTAATTGGCAGAATGTCCTTCGTACAATGACATTGATACTTCAGATCTCCATTTAATAAAGTGCCTAAGCGCTTCTGCAAACACCATTGTAAGTCAAGGTATTATTCAATTATAATCTCAGTGTGTAATTTTGCAATTTGCTTAGAAGAGCAAAGGTGCCAATATAAAGGCCCAATTATCTGTATTTTCCCTGGTGGCAAAGATGTGCTTAAAGTGAACATGTCATTGAAAAGTATCTAGAGACACAATGACGATTGTTAATTCCTGTAAAGAGAGGGCATGTTTTGGAAATCGGCAAGATCATTTCATTTTGATAACTAGGCTTCACAATGAGTCCAGGGCTATACCTAGACTACAAAGAATCCTCTGATATCTGTATTGGGAGGCATTGAGTGGCTTAAAAGTCATTGGGTTCTACAATACTCTCTTCTGGACTCCATAGTTTGTTCAAATATCATCTTTTCATTTGTATGTTGGAAATATGTTAAATATTTTCTGAGTTACAAGGGTTTTTTCCTTAGGCCATGTTTACACACTGTCTTTTTTTAGTAAAATAATGGCCATTATATTAAGTCTTTAATTATTTAAATTAAGGTCTATAGAAACAACATCTCTTAGTTCACAAAATGCGTAGAATAACATCCGTTATTCGCATGAGCCCTCAAATCAATGTTCAGGACATTTGTTGGTGGCCGTTAGTCCAAGGGAGGACTGGATGCCCTTTAAATATATTATTATATATTATTACTAATTATGGGCACTAAATTTTACGTGATGGACTTTAAAATCTATTTCAATCTTATTAACTATGTAAATAATAATCAGGGCAGAAAGTATCTCACTTCGGAGGAACCAACACATCCATGCATTAACCTTGATTTAACAAGAATTGTGCAATACCTCACTTCTCCTGTGGTGGCACTGTAGTTAAATTAACAATATATGTGGACATGAAATTTCCAAAAAGGGCAGACAATTCCTTTAAAGTGGACCTCTCAACATTTTGCTGACAAAAAAAACTCCTGAGTACAATAGCATTTCTTACCCAGAGTTAGTAGCTATCACTTTTATTTCACTCTGCTGAGATATAAGCTTTAGATGTTTTGTGCAGAACAGGTGATAAAGCCCACAAGGTGTTCCCCTGGGCTGCAGAATAAGACATGTTGCACGTCTACATTTCCCATGTGTTTGGCAGCTTAATTTTTCTCTCTCCTCTTTAATATACAGTGGTGCCTTGGATTACGAGCATAATTCGTTCCGGGTCTGTGCTTGTAGTCCAAATCACTCTCAAACCACAGCAAAATTTCCCATATGAAATCACTGAAATGCAGACAATTGGTTTCATACCCCAAAAATACAGATTTTATATTCTGAATAACATGTCAAACAAATTAAACAAACATTTAGAAACAGCTAAATATGTTATAATACAAGTTACTGTACAGTATAGCAATCACCAAGTGGAGTATAATGTATAGTAGCTGCATAAACCTGATAACACAGCAGTGGTTTGTATATTCAGGATGGAGATTCAGTTCCCCATAATGCAGCAGTGTAGTACAACAGGCTAGAATAGAGAAGCAGGGCTGCTGTCAGATGTCTGTGTGATCACATGACAGCAATGGGGAAGGGGGTGTGTTCAGCATGGATATGCTATGATTTGGAAGGTGAGGGACACTTCTTGGGTCAGAGTACAGTGCTGTGGACCCAGCTATGCAGACCATGCCCCTCATCCACTCCCGATCCCACCCAGTACAGGGAGCTCTTAAACCGAAGCAATGCTCTTAAACCAAGTCACAATTTTGAAAAACTTTGAGCTCTTAAACCAAAATGCTCTTAAACCAAGTTACTCTTAAACCAAGGTTCCACTGTACATTGTTGGTTGGTATGTGGTCATGTTTAGGCTATGCATTTTTGCTCAGTATTTTGGTCAGTATTTTGCAACCAAAACCAGTGGATTGAAAGTGGATTGAAAACACAGAAAGGCTATGTTCACACCCTCTTGAAATTTAGTGAAAGGATGCCATCTAATGGCAAATAATTACTGCTATTTTAAAACAATGGCCATCCACAAAATTTCAACAGTGTGTGAACATAGCCTTTCTTTGTTTTCAATCCACTCCTGGTTTTGGTTGCAAAATACTGACCAAAAATACTATGTGGGAACATAGCCTTAGGCTATGTCTTATTGCCTTAGGCTATGTGCACACTATGTATAACACTGCCGGACGCCGTTTGGCACATTCCTGCAGCCACTACTCCTGTATAAGCTATAGAACGGATGTTAAAATAACAATGTCAGGACACAGCAGGCGGCATTGCATTGAATTCCATGCAATGCTGCAGCTGCAGAAAAGAAGACGCTGATTTCATTGCAATCAGTTTTCAATCTTTTCTGAAACCTAGCAGTGTGTGAACTTAGCCTTACAGTGGTGCCAGGAGAAATAGTTCACCATATAATATAATACAATCTTACGTATATGGTCACTCAAAAGGCAAATTTGATAAGACCATTTCATATATGTATAGTCTGTCAGTGATCTGTATTGCCCTTAAAGCATCCTTACAAATTTAATTTATAAAAAAAATACAGTTTATATGTATTATTTATGAATTATGGATGTGCGGCCATGTCTGTATTTACATTGAATATATTGAATCCTTATATATTGTTTAGAATTATTGTTTGTGTATCTCTATAATGAGTGGCGATCCAGTTTTATATGCATCTGTGGTTATTTATCTGGTGCACTTCTCATAGATACAATGCATAGGATATCTAGAAGATATAAAAGCAAAGTTGATATCTTGACGTGTTTCTAAGGGTTTCTCTGTGCGGATGCTCTTAGCAAGGATATTCTTGCTGGAAAGAGCTTATTTAGTAAGGAGATCAGGGCATTAACTGGAGACACAAGGGAAACAGGGTGGAAAGTTAGTTAACGTCTCAAGGCATTTTCTTGTCTTATTATACTTCCTATTAAATCTAAGCAGCCTGCTGGAGTTATATCTATAATGTACCACCTATTAGTTTTTAATGGTTGCTTCATATGTCTTCATGATTATTACCCATGATCAGGCAATATCTCTGATGTGAAATCTACTTGGCTTCCCATGACAGAAAAGTTAATTCATCTCCCAAAATAGCTTCTTGAGTCACATGTGTTCGAGCTGCGGCTGTAAATTAAACATCAACAGCTTTCCATTGGCAGCAAGTGAGGGATTAATGTCTAGGTCTATTGAATGCTCATCATGTATCCATACAGTGTGTAATTGTCCTGTCACCATCCTCCGGACTCATGCTGATGACATAACTTTAAATATAAATTGAAATTCATAAATCACGTTTGCATAAAAAGCCATTAAAATTGGGCCTCATTTATCAGAACTGGGGGAAAAATACAACCTGTCCTTGCTCAGAGCCAATCACAGCTTGTCTTTTCATTCTTGAACTGTAATAAAATGAAAGATGAGTTCTGGTTGGTTGGTTGGTTGTTATGGACAACAAAGAATCTTTTAAAATACATTTTAAATCAAATTCTATTAGATTCTAATTCAATCGAATGTGTGTCACTTTTCTACACTTTTGTTTTATTTATTTTTTTAATATCATAAATTTAAATACATTTAAATCTTTATGGCCATTCTTCCTCTTGTCACAGTAATTTTTTCTGTACTGTCCATAATCATTATTTAATTCTGATTATTGCACAAAATTACATAATCCTAGTTATTGCACTTTTTTCATTCATTGCACATAACCCCTTCTTATATAAATGTCCTTTTTTCTTTATTGTGCTTTTTTATCCATGTATTTTCTTATTTAGTACATTAGTCCCATACAACATAATCATTTATTATGTCAATCCATACTTCTTATTATTGGTATAAAGTTTTTTACTTTCCTTTATTCTTGAAGCTTGTTCAGATGTAACTTTTCCACCCAACGCGTTTCTTATGCGATAAATCCTCAGGGGTTCGTTTGGCTTCACTTATTTGGGACTCCGGTATAAAGTATCGATGTGAACAGCTCAGATGATGGCCGAAACGGAGAAAGAACGGTGACAAAAGAAAAACTGTGCGTGAATAACTAATAAAAAACGTCCGCTGTTTGCAAAAGACGTCCGAAAATAATGATCATGATCATTATTTTGACGTCCGCGGTATAAACGTCCGTTATTCGATACGTTGTGTGCATTGGATGTCCGTATTTCCATTGACTTCAATGCATTGCCATTGCAGTCAGTTAAATATCAAAATTGGATGCCTTTTCTCTATTTTTGATGTTGTGTGAACATAGACTTACTAATAAAAGACACCTTACTTTAAATTGAAGGCTTGTGTCTTCATTTAATAAGGATGCCTACTGTATGACTGCAGCACAGGCTTAGTTACCACATGGGATGAAGCTAAGTGGCAAGGTTCAATCTCCAATGTGCCCTTTTTATTCTGCCACTAAACACCTACCAGAGACTGATGCTTCTACTGGGTACAAAAGCGTGGGAGGTGATAGTGTGAAATAGCGTAGGGCCATGGGGTATGGTCCTCTAATGAAAATTGTTGCAGAGAGACTTGTATTAGTGAGCGCTCAACCATATTAAAATGTACCTGCAAAATATACAAAGCTAGAAGTGGATTCGAAAAGGAAGTTATAGTCAGTGCAGTTATAGTCATTACAATGCAGTTGCTTGTATTATTTCAATGAAAGGTTCTATGTACATTCATATATAGCTACAGTGTATTCATTTAGCCACTTAGTACCGGCCGGATGATCTTTAGCGCCGCTGAGTTCTGATGCGGGGGCATCCGTGTGCGCCCGCATCAGAACTCCCCACAGCACATAATGAAGCGTGTGACCGGAGCCGCTCGCTCCATTGTGTGAACTGACAGGGTTTTCTGTGGCTGATATTCACTGAACAGCGTCCGCTGAAAACTGACATGTCAGTTTTCTATGGCGCCGCTAGGGATCCCGGTCGAAGTGTATACTATGTGTATACACTCCGGCCGGGATTCCCTCAGCCTGCAGCACTACGTAAGTACTGCAGAAATCACGGCCGTTGTAACAACGGCCATGATTTCTGCGGGACTTAAGTAGTGTGAACATAGCCTTACATGGTAAGGCTATGTTCACACTACGTATGAGACCGGCCGTTCTGTGACTCCGGCCGGGTCACGAAACGGGATCCCATAGAAAACAATGATATGTTCCACCCCGCAAATCTACGGCTGTAGTTCTGCGGCGAGAACTTCGGCCGTAGATTTATGTAGTTTGAACATAGCCTAAAGCTATGTTCACACAGTGTAAAAGTACGGCCGTTGTTGCAATTGGCAACAAAGGCCGTACTTTGTACGAAAAGATACGCTGCATGTTCTTCTATGGGATCCACATAGTATACGCTGTGGCCGGGATCCCAAGCGGTGCCACAAGCAATTGACATGTCAGTTTTCTGCGGCCACTATTCAGTGAATAGCAGCCCTAGGAAACCATGTCAGTGCACACTATGAAACAAATGGATCCGGTAGCTTGCTTCATTGTGTGCAATGGGGAGTTCTGATGCGTGCGCGCTGATGCGCCTGCATCAGAACTCTGCGGCTGGTACTGCAGTATCGGCCAGGATGATCTTTGCAGAGACCGGCCGCCGGGTCACGGAATGCCTGGTTTCTTACGCCATGTAAACATGGCCTTATACTTACCATAAAACCTTCATGTTAGTTATGGACTTGGGAGGGATGACATTTCACTGCTTTGGGAGGAGGGTATTGATGGTGTCAGAAAGTGTAGGGTCATCTTATATTTGCTGTGGCCCTATCTTTTCTATCTTTTATGAATTTATGTTTCATCGCAGGATAATATACTGGCAGGCTTATGAGTTAACACAATATATCATTTACAATTCAAAAATAACTTATTTGCATATTGTAATGCATTGGGGATTGCATTATTGCTATTAATATGAACATACTGCAAAGTCCTGAAAACACATACTGGAGATCAATACAGCGAGGAAGCTATTGTGAGACACAGTGACACGTGAAGGTCGCAGAAAGGATAGTCTCTGTATTTCCAGGCCGTGCAGTGAGACATTGCAATATACATACCTACATTTTTGAGTTTTTGGGTTTTTTTTGAAAAACGGTTTCGCATGCATTCGCCTGTTCTATCCTTTGTATGCCCACAATACCATATATTTCAATAGTTTTTTCTACACATAAGCGACAACGCCCCCCCTCCTCTATCTACTATGTCCCATTTTTAATAGGGTGCATCTATTGCTGTGGCAGAGTGGTCTATAGCCTAAAAGCATCAGGTCTACTTCTGCACCCTTGTAGGTAAATGTCTGGAATACACTATATAGTTAAATGGGCTGTGTGGCCCCAGAAAAAAAATATACAAAAGTTATTGGGTGGCATGAAGATAAAAAAAAAGGCATACTCACCATCTCAGAGCCCCCTTCAACAGCAACTCCTGTTTTCACACTCACAATTTCTGCTGCTTCCTGTGATGTATTGAGCACATAGGAGCCACCCGCCTCAGCCAGCAATTGGCTGTTTAGCTATCTGTCTTTCTATCTATGTTTATAAACAGTCCAAAAATTTTACATTTCAGGGGTCTAATCTGTAATGGTCCTCTATACTAGGAGTGGGCTAGACCACTGTAATTATTATGCTTTATGAGTATTCTCATTCTTGTCTTACATTTACATCTTACAGTTATCTCTCTCATTCCCACTATACAGCATTGTCCAAATGTTCATGTGCTTCCTAAGGGGAAGGGGAGGGGTAAGCTGCAGCCAGGCAGCTCAGAGCCATCTAATCCCTCCAAGAACAAAAGGGTCAGGCAGCAAAAATCCAGTACACTCAACTCTTCTTTCCACCAACATCATCTGTCGGTGGAGAGTCATGAAGCCGCCATACACCTTATGCGGTTTACCCAACTTTTGGTATATATTGAATTTTTCTTAATTCCGTTGGTATGTCTATTTCTGTTTTAGTTGGTTATTATGAAGTTCACTTTATAATACTTCTTGTAATACTTTCAATATTATTCTATAATTAATAGGATAAAAAATGATCTTTTACATATAAAAAATGAAGTACTATTTTTGTATTTTTCTGGACCTTTGGCTACTTGTTTGTGCTCTTCTATATGAGTATTAATGTTAACGGGGTCCTATTAGATTTTCAAACTACAGGCGCTTTAAAACCACAAGGTGTGCAGTCTTGTAGCTCAGCCCCCATCAGTACCAAGAGTATTGCTGTTTCTTATAGAAAGCAGCAATGTTTGTACTTGCATACAACCCTTCAAATCCAATACTTGTGTCTGTTGTCTGTGTTACTGTAAGGGTGGTATTACACGAAGCGATTTTTTTCAATTAACGATTAACGATAAACGATCTCCAACGATCGCAATAGCGGTTGCCTAATAATCGTTCGTTTTACTACACGGAAAGATTATCGGTTATATTGGAGCAACAAAATTCAAGAACACTCCCCTTTCAATTTGCGAATGAACAGGGAACGGCTAACGACATCTTATTCAAACGAACGATGTGCGAACGATGTGTAAAAGACAAACGATAAAAATAGATTCAAAACCTATTAAACGACCAGCGACCAATCGTTCGTCGTTTAATCGTTGTCTACTATTACACTTAAAGATAATCGTTCAAATACGACCGATTGAACGATTATTCGAACGATAATCGCTTCGTGTAATACCACCCTAAGTGTCGCCCTGTACAATGTCATCTCATTTAGTATGCATACAACCATGTCAACAGATAAAGCCACAAATGGGTTTACATTTCAGCTATGGTATTGCCAGTCATGCAACTACTTAGCTTCAATGCATAGTGAAAACCCACAAAGAAACTTCCCATATACTTTCCATATACTAAAATAATGGAAATCATTTCTTGTTGGGGAACTATTTTGGACATATTCATTTTACCACTTAGACCACTAGTTTCCTTCTCCTTCTGACTACAGGTAGTTTATGACTATAAGCTCCCATACACATTAGATAGATGTAAGCTGAACCCCCAGGTTTAGGTGGGACCAGTTGATTATCCAATGGTTTGGTGGTCTATCAACTCTTTCCAACAGATGATGTCGGAGATAATTTGCTGCCATAAAGTAGATAAATTGCTATTCATTGTGTATGGGGGGTTTGGACAGACAGCTGTTAGCCAAACAAGAATGTGGCCACAAATTGCTATTCTATGTATATGGCTACCATGATGCGATGCAGACTACAGATAATTTCAGGGGACGAGAAGAATCGGGGATGTTGAAATTCAACTGCCTGATCCTTAAAGGGGCTGTCTGGGGAGCAGAAGATGACTGAATCCCTCTGCTCCTTAATGCTCACATCAGCCAATTTCACATCTCAGAAGTAAGCCTTCTCAGATGTGGAGGGGGCAGGTGCATATCTTGATCACCCTATGCTGGTGAAACCACACCCAGACACATAGGGGGAGATTTATGAAACATGTAAAGTGAAACTGGCTCAGTTGCCCCTAGCAATAAATCAGATTTCACCTTTCATTTCCCAAAGAGTCTGTGAGGAATGAAAGGTGGAATCTGATTGGTTGCTAGGGGCAACTGAGCCAGTCTCACTTTACACCATGTTTTACAAATCTCCCCCAATGTCCAATACATGGACATTGTGACATTGTGCAGCTATTGGACATAGCATGTAGGCATGGTTTTGCCAGTGCGTGATGATAGGGATAAGCCCCTTACATGTTTGGAAGGCCTACTTTTGAGACATGGACTCATCGGAATTAAGCATCATAAAGCAGAAAGTTTTTAGCCATCTTTCGCTCCCCGGACAACCCCTTTAAGATCTTGGGTAGATAATCTCCTGCCATAATATTTCGTCAATAACTCTTGGAAACCAAGCTCAGTTGTTGTGGATTGTTTGCACCAGGATTCCAGGGCTCTTCCTTTGGTACATCCCACACCAGACTTGTTATGACCTGGACGGGATTTCTTACATAGCTTCCAACAATTTGTAGTGGAAGTCATCTGCGACCACAGCCCCTCATGTTCATAATAGGAAAAAAGTTGAAAATTTTTGCACAAAACCATGGCTTTCAGAAAAAAATACAACTTGTATATGCCATAAAACTGGTGTCCATCCTTGATAAATTCCCTTGCTGAGTTTTAACAATGCCCTCTTGTCATTGTCCACGGTATTCCTATTTATATATCAGCAGACTGAACCGTGATCACATTTTGATATGGCAGTGTGTCTGTGTAAATTAGTTGCATGGCAGCCCAGTTATAGGCAGGCAGTAACAGTCTTTAGCTAATCACAAGAAAACACATCCTCTGCAAAAATAAGATAACAGGAACATTAAGCCTTTGTATGATTTGTATGCAAATTAGTCCTCCTCCAGAAGGAAGAGATACAGCTTGGGAAGGGTTGAGGTGCTGATTTTTATTGAAGAGACCCAGTAGTGTATGGAGATCTTTTTTTAGGCACTGCTCTTTGGAGAAAAGTGTATGCTAATTAGCGTTCATCCAGAAGGAAGAAAGCCCTCATACAAGTCCAACCAAAGACACCCATCTGTGACAGTTGTGTTGCCCTACTGTCTGGCTGGGTCAGTAAGAATTATTAGCCACTGAAGCTGCATATGTCAGATGAGCCAATACCTTGTTTGAAATTGATAAGCGACAAGAATCCCAAACAGCTGTCTACAGATGAATGTCATCCTTGTGGAAGAGTCTCTGGTTTGACTAATATGAGAGCCTATGGCCCCCCACCAATCACAATACCAATAGCCCTTTTGTCTTTTCCTTGCCTTGCTGCACTTTTAGGTCATGTTCCCACTGTGTGAGACACCAGCCGTTCTGTGACCCGGCCGGGTCACAGAATGGCCAGTGTCTGAGAAGATTATCACTTCTGCTGAATTGGGATGCAGGCGCATCCATGCGCGTCCGCATCCGAATTCCCTGCTGCACACTCCACTGTGTGAACTGACAGGTTCTCTGCAGTCGCTATTCAATGAATAGAGGCCACAGAAAACTGACATGTCCGTTTTTTGCGGCACAGCTAGGGATCTCGGCCAGAGTGTATACTATGAGGGGATTTATCAAACATGGTGTAAAGTGAAACTGACTCAGTTGCTTCTAGCAACCAATCAGATTCCACCTTTCATTTTCCAAAGAGTCTGTGAGGAATTAAAAGGTGGGATCTGATTGGTTGCTACATGACTGATCAGGAAGTACACGCACTGCCTCCAAACAGGAGAAGCACTGTGCAATGGGACTGTGCAATGGAAAGCTTCAGAAGGAGCAAGGAAGGTATAAGCATATGTTTGTTTATGGTTTACAGCAGTTTTCACACTTTTTTCCCCCACAACTTCAAACACCCTTTTAATAACATTGTGTAGAATAGAGACGCCATTTTTCTTCCATAACAATCTAATCCGAGAAGAAAAGATAAGATGCCCACAATTAGAAGAGGGAAAAAAGCCAAAGTATTACTGTAGCACAGCAGTGATAAAGATGCTAAAATAGCCATTTCTACTTCCCCAAGACTACAAAATAAATCTCTGGTCTCATACTGACCTGTATTATTATATGTCCTGAAAATTTGGTTACGTTGAAAAAAAAAGAACCCTTTGATTACTCTATTACAAACAGGCAAATTATGCAGAGCATTGTGTGGCTACCAGAAGGACCATTGCATTGTGCATTTCACGATATGTTTGTGCTTTGTATTCATGTGGCGCGGTACTTAACTGTATTCATAAAATCAATGACACAAGCCGGGTAATCTCTGTTCACTGTGAATACTAAACCACGAGGTGCATTTTCTGTCAAGTAAAATACCCGGCTTATCCACAGCTTCCTTCAGCTCGGTAGCTGACATGTCTGTGCCAACGCCTCATTATTGTACTTTCAGACTAAGTAGGGCAGCGTATAAAAGCAAAGTTTGCTTGAAGTAGTGCAGCGGAGATATTACAGCCTACAGCTGCCTGTGCCGGAGTCTTACGAATAAATATAGTGCCTTGTGGAGCATAAATGTCTTGGGAGATCTATAATTAGGCAGATGACTACGCGGCACTCAGCTAAGCCATACTAATAGTATTCTTATTGGAATGACTGTATTAAAGGGGTTGGCCCACGACTCAATTTACTACCAAAACCGGTTAAAAGTGCATATAGCGTATAAGATCAAACATTGTTTTTCCATATTATCAGTAGGACATACACAGTATTTTGGGGCTGTTATCTTCATGCTAGATTAGCATTATATATTGCAGCTGTTCAGTGGAGAACACATTAGTCCTGTTTTATTGATAGTAGGAATGCTGCAGTGGTATGGGGGTATATATTTCTTCTATATGTCAGTGTTGCCACCATGTTGCTCTTTCATTTGCCTATACGATCAACAAATGTGGAGTGCCATAAATTATTGCCCACTTCTGTGCATACTTCATTTTCATTCTGAATTTCAGAAAGGAAACCAAAATCAATTATTCACCTTATTACTTATGGTAATATGAAAGCGATTTACAATCTGCACATGCATGACCACCAGCTAAGGCGTTGCTAGGTGGACGTGCACAGACTATGACTTATCAAACAGCAGAGGGCACCATTGGAAGGAGATAATATTGAAATCTAGGCACAGCAGCTTATTTTTGTAACACAACGATGGAAATATTTTTTTTTATAAGAGGATCCGTCGCTTCAATGGCAATTAGAGATTTCCCCTTTAAGAATTATGGGACACAAAATAATAATGTATTACATGTGTGTTTCACTCCTAGGAAGAGATGTAAAATTTCGTTCTTAAATAATTTAACTTATGCTTCCTTTATTTGGCCCTTTGGTGTACATCTCAAGTAGGAACAGTTGACAAAGTTAAAATTGTTTGTCTGAACCCAAAATGCGCGACGGCCAACTCTTAATCTTAGTTCTTTACATGTTGTACAAGTCTAAAACCCAAGGCACCACTTATTTGGCTAGTATTGTATAAGGGTATGTTCACACTGTTTAACCTCCGCAGAATCCTGCCTGCCTCAGTGTGTCAATGGGATGCCTCTTGCACCTCCGCTCTCTGCTGCTCTCCACTCAAAGAATTGACAATGTAAGATTCTCAAAGATTCTGATATGAGAGCTATGTAAGTTCTACAGAAATTTTGATGACAAATTTAGGTTCCCATACACCTTATACTAAAGGTGGCCCAACCTGCAGTCGAGTTCGGCCAACTGCCCAAACCCCTTTTGTTCTTGTGAGAGATAAGCCGCCACCAGAGCTGTCTGGCTGCGACCTAACCCTTCCGATAGAGAACACAGGAACTCTCGTCAATGCCAAACGTTTCTGTGTATAGGGAGGACAGGAGACATAGTTTGGCCAACAGTTATTGAAAGTGTATGCCTACCTTAATAAAAAGAGATCTAGGTTCCTAAGGACATTGACAAATTAAGTTCTTCTTTAGTCGATGTCTTGTCACATCAGGCTATTGAAGGATTCTTCTCTCAGTATGGTTCTTTGAAGTGCAAGTGTTATTCTGTTCTGTATATTGAGTTTCTGATACGGCTTGTTTCTTGACATTATCTGTTTGCTGCTGTCTGTTTTGACTATCCTTCATCATTAGACCTGCCTGCCTGCCCCAACCTTGGCCGGTCCATCATATTAAGAGAACTTCACCTGCCCCGACCTTGTCCAGTCCATCATATTTAGAGAACTCCACCTGTCTTGACCTTGGCCAGTCCATCATATTGAGAGAACTCCACCTGCCCTGACTTTGGCAGGTCCATCCTATTAAGAGAACTCCACCTGCCCTGACCTTGGCCTGTCCATCCTATTGAGAGAACTCCACCTGCCCTGACCTTGGCCGGTCGATCATATTGAGAGAACTCCACCTGCCGTGACTTTGGCTCATGGTCTGGATTTGTTCATTGTCTTCTCTTTTGATTCCATGCCTGGATAGGTCAACTGTTCCCAACAGAGACTTTTCTGATGGTAGAATCCAGGGAATGCATTAACCCCTCATCAGATCTGTTCTGACCCAGGGGATTTATATTTGCAGTGTAGGTCTCATGTCACTACTGACCTTCTATCATATATTCTAAGTTATCATTGTAAGTTATAAATCACCATGACATAGATCCTCGATACAGACACCCCTTATAATGATAAAATTGTACTTGGATTAAATTTACACACGTCACCTGGATAAACTGGCATCCAGGGTGGTCCTATTGCTTGAAGGTTCCAAAGATCTGCTCCTAAATATTGTCTTTTAATAACAGTTTGTACTGAAGCCTCCAGAGAGGAGCAAAGGAACGTCCTGGTAGCATTTTCCTAACGCTAGATTATGTTTATACAAACAGATGATAACAATGACACCACTAAAAATAGTTGCAGTCAATGTAATCCCTTCTTATTACTGCCAAGTATCTATCAAGATAATTTATTACTAAACTACCGAATAACCTGCTCCAGATTTCACACTGGCTTGTCATCCATTACAATGCTCAATGCTATACTACTAGCAAAATGATTAAAATCTCCGGAGATTTATGTGCAGCACAGGAAATCCCTGCAATGGCTATTAACAGCGCATAAAGCTATTTCTAGTGACAGGTTATGTTGACCAGATAGATTAGCTTCTTCTACACTTGTTCTATTTAATATTCTATGCAACGGAATCATTGCTGGTAATTTTATTTATGCCGTAATTTTTATTAGATGTTTTTGCCTTTAGTGTAAGCTTGATAAGACCTGCCTGGGGCTTAGTGCTATGGTTTATATACATATGTTTTCTTTGATTTTCTGGCAGAGGTATCTGTAACCATGGAGCTTCAGCTGCTAAACACTGCAGTCATCCTGCATAGTATCAGCCCTATGCACAGCAGCTTAAAGGTGAAGTGCAATAATACACGGCATCTATAGGCAATGATTAGGTCGGATCATTGAGATCAATAGAGCCATCACTACAATGTTACATGCTCATTTAGGCTGTTGAGAAAATCCACCGGCATGTAAAACAGTACGTACAGTAATATATACAGCCGACACGTCAAATGCGGGAAAGGCATTGCAGGATTGTACTAGTATTCCATTACAAAATTCATTGGGCAAGTCAATTTTGCAAGTCAAGGTTCTTGTAGAGTCACAAGGGACCAGCGCACAGAGAATTCCAAATCAATAAATGGAGAAAAACCCTTTTAAACCTTTAGGTTTGTAGAACGCCACAAGAACGTAGAAAATATTATGTTTGTGTATCTCAGACAGATTGTCAGTATATTATAATAATAACAATAATCATTATATACCATTGTAAGTATTCCACAGCACTACACATGAGAAATGATATACTGTAAAACATAGAGACTATTGACAATGGAACAAAAGCAGAGGGGACCCTGCCTGTAAGCGACTGCAATCTACAGTATACAGAGCATTATAGTAAATGAAAGCCATGACCCTGGAAAATGCATTCCACAGATTGATGGATGTGTACCGAGAATGCATTCACATCAGTCTTGTCCCCTATTGAAGCTCACAATCTAATTTCCCTATCTTACACATACACACACACACTATGGCACATTTACAAGGATCATATATTCAGGGTGTAGGAAGAAGAAGAAAACAAGGAGCAGCCCATTCAAAGATGGAGATTAGATGAAAACCCTGCACAAGTGTTCCCTGGCTGAATTCAAATCAATTCTTCAAATTGGAATACAACATTGTGATAAGGATAAACATCCGGACTCTGAACTGTGCAGCCTTTCTGCTTGCACGCAAAACTTAAAAAAATTAATGAGGCTCCTTTAAAGAGGCAGAATATGGGCAGGAAGAGCATGTAAAAGATCCAGCAATTATCTGATGCATGAGAAAATGTCCTTTCACGTGTCATACAACGGCCGCTGTCTTACATGTTCACCTGGCCGGATGTACATTTTATTGAAATTGGAATGCGGACACATTTGGGTGTGCCCCCAATACAATTGACCATTGACCACAGAGTAAAGTACGTCTGGGAGCCGTCCTTTTTTCTGTGAGCACGGACTATTTTCTACGGCCGCTGTTCACCAAACTACAGCCATAGAAAATAGACATGTCAATTATTTTCTGAGGCCGCAGTGAACAATGGCCGTAGTGGATACAGTGTATATACACTACGACCATTGTCCCATTCACTGCCATTCAATTATGCCATATTCAATTATCACTGTTAGTAAACAACGGCCAGTGTCACACTCGGTCACACTCGGGAGCGACGGGCCCGCCTCCAGTGCATTGAGCCAGCCAGTGCATTGCAAAGAATGGCACAGAGCACGGGAACCAGGCAATATTTCAAAAATAGGACCGCACCATCGGGATCCCCACGCACCAACCCTCTACGGTACATGCGCTTTAAAAACCCTCTTTATCTGCCACCCATTGTCCTACAGTATGTTAACAGGATGTGCACCAGAAAATGATGAAATTAAAGGACTTGGCCTGCATTATAATTGAGCTGCGTAAGGCTCATTAAACGAGTGCAGATCACACGCAACTGCTTTTCCAGCCCACCGCTTCAGCATGCAGTGAAAGGGGAGATGCCGTCAACATTGTATGCTCCTAAGATGAATTCCCTAGACTTTTGACAGAAGATTAAAGAGATGAATATAAATACCATGAATTATTGTTCGCAGAACTCAAAATTTTCTACCAAACCACAATAAAATGTATCATACCAGGGTTTCACTGCACAGCATTCGGCATATAACCATAATTGCCATCTTTTGAGAAGAAATTTCAGGCACCTTCCAAAGAGGAAAGAAAAAGCAACAAGTGTATTGCACAGTTTTTCCTTGTGTATCTCCTTCTTTTCTGATGCCAGATACTAGGAGAAGGCGGCTTTTGATCCTGTGCAGCACTGCTGTCTGGTGTGGAAATAACTTATAAGAACTTGTGCCTTATTATAAATAATGGATGTTTGCAGGAAATGGGTATTTCCAGTTCTGTCTAGTCAAGCCTAGTTTGGCTATTCTTGAGAACATGAACATTATTGTGAAGGACTCCTCTATTCCAAAGTCCACATTGTACAGGTTGTGTATGCTGGCAGCACTCATCCTTCATGGCTAGGCTTTTCCGGTACGTTTGTACTCTTAGTCATGGTGGTGCCATGGTGCCATGACTAAAGTCCCTATTACAGTAAACGATTATCAGCAGTATTTGGCCAATAATTGTCTGGTGTAATAGAAGGCAACGATCAGCCGATATGATTTATGTTGGCTAATTGTTGCTGTCGTTTGTCAGAACGCAGACTGCCGCTATCCTCTATTGGCTGCCCGGACGATCTAGCGATCACCCAGACAGCCCCCTCACAGCTCCCCGAACCTCTCCATGCGTGTAATTGCGCCGGAAGCGAGCGGGGAACAAGGAGCAAACGGGGGTACAAATTTACCAGAAATGCGTAGACAATGAACTCCGAGCATGTTACTTTGTGTCTCCGTTGATCTTATGGACCACTAAAATAAGGGACATTGTGCAACGTATCGCTGAGTCCAAGTGATCTTTTCAGGTCATACACCTTTAACGGCTGTAAGCAAATGATTGTTTTTATAATAGTTATCTTTCCTATATGCAAGAGCGTTCAGCGCCAATACACATTAGAAAAGTTCTCACGTTGGCAGGTTTAGCATACCCTTGACTAAAGTGTAGTGGCACCTTTACACAATTGACATACTAAGGCAATCATGTTCATATTTGAGATAAAGAAAAAGATCTGTAGCTCTTACATGATGGTAAAAGAAGCACTGGTATTAAGGTTTGTTGTCCTATGAATTCTATTGCATTATGCCCCCTGCAAAGTATTATTTCCTATCCCTCATAATCAGAATGACCGGATCTGGTGGAGAATTTTTCCGATGAAATAAACATTTGATGTTACTCTCTTCCTCACTGTAACAAACGATTATAAATAGCAGAACAGACTTGCCTTGCTCCAAACAGATCATCATATGTATTACTGCAAAATCTAGATGCACTTCCTCATAATATTCTAAAAGTAGAACAGTCGCCATAGCAACCCGTTTTCTCTGTGAAGTGTAATTAATAAGGAACTTGAAAAGTACATTACACATACATATCCTGTTGTCTTCAAAAACTGGAGGAAAGTTCTATTTATCTGTAAAATTGCTGAATGTCTCCCACAAGATTTATGTAAAATAATATACAATTAGGAAGAAGAGAATTTCAGACCTGATTCTCTGTGTGTTAACGCTTTCCGTGATGGCTTGTCTCTTACTGTATGTCTGTGGCTGAAGCTAAGGCTGTTGGGTAGGCTCAGATATAGGGACAGGCTGCTCGGGTAGGTTCATATAGGGTTTAAAACCTATCATTATCTACAGAACTAATCTTTGTCATTTTAATCCTAAATTAAAAAAAAACACCACACTCTTAGCCGGAGTATCACACTGTATGCTCCTCTGCTGTGGTCTCCGCTCAGACTTCACTGTCTGGTTAATGCCGACTCACTGTTTTCCATCATTTGTCTCTGCTCCGTGCCCCCCTCTACATTGGCTGTCACCATGTTCCTGTAGTTCCTGTCATGGCCTACATGTGAGTATATTTATATTTAAAGGGGTTGTCTAGGCTTGGGAAAACATGGCCACGTTGTTCTAGAAACAGCACCACTCTTGTCCTTAGTTTAGGTGTGGGTTTTGTAGCTGAGTTCCAGTGAAGTTAATGGAGCTAAGTTGTAATACCACACACAACCTCAGGACAGGTGGTGGTGTTTTTGCAAGAGTAGCTGTGCTTTTCCAAATCCTGGATGACCCCTTTAAAAGACCATTGTGCACAATATTCTGTAAATTGTAACCTGTGCCTGATTTCTGATTCCCCTGACCCCTTCTGTATATTGAGTCTCCTGTTGGCAATCCAGATTTCTGGCCTGAACCTGTCTCGATCATTTGACTATGCACAAGTCTCAATCCTAGTTGCATCGTCAGCTGGACTATACTTTCCTTCCTCTTTTCCCAGTGGTGCACACAAGTCATGTCTGGCCGCTCCTGGAACAGTAGCTACCACACTGGGACAACTCACTGGAAACATTCTAGTACCTACTGACAGTGAGGTCCAGGGGGAAGGGGGGGTCCAAAGCCAAATCAGTTGGTGACAAATTGGGTTCATACCTGTTGGCCATTACAAGATACAACATTACTCCTTTAAATATAAAGATCAGTTCTACCTCCTGCACCACCACATGCCTCCTCCCTCTAAGTTTACCTTGCAAACTATTTCAAAACTCCCTAAATAGTATTGTGAGGAATCCCTCCACAGAGGGATCAGAGACATTTTCTTTATAGAACCTGGCATATTTCCTGACCGATTCAACCATTAACCTACTTCTGTCTCATGTATATAGCCACCCTTCCTTTCAAGGGACCCATTTTACCGCCTACATATTTTAAATTGCATAAAGAGTAGGTAATGAGATAAATAACATAAAAAGCATTATAAGTTATATACAGTAGATGGTATTGGCAACCTTGAATACATTATGTCTTACATACACATTTTTATATCTAGGAGATATTATTTGAGCCAAGGTTAATGCTTTTTAGGCTCATTTTTCCCTTTTTTTACCACTTAGCAGTTTTTTGGGACAGCAGTCATATTGAGTCCAAATAACGGCCTTTATTTAAACTCAAAATGACTGCCGTCCCAAAAGATGTCCCAAATAAAAGGTGTGTGAACATAGCCCTGAGATGCTTTTATAAGATTTTCAACTGTGAATATTTTTAAATATACTGTGAATGACCTTAAAGGGATATTTCAGATAATAATAATAATAATAATAATAATAATAATAATAATAATAATAATAATAATAATATGCTGCTCTGGCATGGGGTAAAATAAAAAAACAAAAACAAAACATAATTATCTAGTGCTGGTCTCCTGCAGATCCCATTTGGCTAAACCAGTCACCTGACCTGTTGTCTACCTCTTTCCAAGATGAATGCTAGGAGGAAGATCTCCCAGCACAGCCAATTACTGCCTGAACTGGAAAGCAGCTGCGGACAGTGATTGGCTCCACCATCTAACCATAGTTAAAAACCACTTAAATACCTGTGAAATAATATAAGCCGCAGTATAACTATGCCTACACCTATATTTTATCTGACTTATCAGAAGTACTTTAATAGATTGTAGTGAAATATACAATGAAGTGCAACATGGGTATGTCCCGAAGTCATGCAGATATAAGTAGTATAAAAGTATGACCTATGTGCATGCAGATGTGTAGAAACAGACCCTTCCACACAGCGTGTCGTCCTCAGTGGTGACAGACATGGGATATTCAAGGGCCTTAAATACATTATGCCTTGTATGGGATCACTGAACCAGAGGGCAAGGGTAAATAAAAACGTAAAGGTGTGTGTGGAATATAGCAATGCACATATGACAGTTGTGTATGTACTGTACATGTCATGCTACCCAGTCTATGCAGGGCTGAGTATGTATGCACAATAGACAGCTGTAAGTCATTTATGTCCATGCGAATCTCAATGCCACTTGAATTGAGAGCACCAGTGTAAAACATCATTACCCATATTGGCTTGATGCACTTATGATATACATAAGGTTAATGGCCTGACACCAAGTGTAGGTAACTGTCAATATCTAAGTGACACTTGTGTAGATATTGCAAGGTGTATAAGTATTATTATTATATAGGATTTGATGGCCCTTATGTGGAGCCAATTATTCTAGAAAAGTAATACAAAATAATAATATATAAATATTTAGTTGAGATTATATATATATATATATATATATATATTTATATAATTTTTTTTTCCAAATACATGTGAAAGGAGCACACCATGTGTACAGCCACTATGTCATTTATTCTCTATGGGACCCCCAGACATTTTTGAGTCCAGAATACCCCTTTAGGCTATGTTTACACTACGTAAGAGACCGGCCGGGTCACGGAACGGCTGGCCTCTGGCTTACTTAAGTACCGGCCGGATGATCTTTCGGCCGCGGAGCTCTGATGCGGGCGCATCAGCGTGCGCCCGCATCAGAGCTTCCCATAGCCCACGGTGAAGCAAGCGGCCGGAGCCGCTCACTTCACTGTGTGAACTGACAGGTCTTTCTGCGTCCGGAATTCACTGAATTCCGACCGCAGAAAACTGACCTGTCAGTTATTTGCGGCGCCGCATAGAGCCCGGCCGGAGCACATACGATGTGTGTACGCTCCGGTCGGGATCCCATTGCACATAAGGGTATGTCACACACCGCAAAACTACGGCCGTAGTTCTGCGGCGAGAACTACGGACGTAGTTTTACGTAGTGTGAACATAGCCTTAAGATCTTTTTATCTGCTAGAAGAGACTTGTTCCAGTAACAGTAGTCTTATGTTTTCTTCACGTCTAAAATAGGGCACAAAAACAATAATGCCTTCTAGTTGACATCGGTGAATAAATCAGATTGAACACTGTAACTGTTCCATATTTATGTATAGATCTCATGTAAATCAATGCATTTCACTGGGTATTTAGCAGAACCATATGCTGTTGTGTCGGTAATAAATCTTTCTAAATAAAATGTGCTGACATGTTCTTTGTTATAATCATTTATAATAATCATTTATGAGGAGGGTCTAGGTCTTTCTGAACAGAGACGGGAAGGGAGTGGTTCTAGTATATCACTCTGCACACGCTCCTCTATGTCATTTGCAGATACTATTGTTTTATTGTACACATCAATATTGACTTTCCAGTTACATCCTTATGAATAATATTTGTATAGTTATCACCTGCACAGGCTTTATTCTCTTGTGCCAACCACAGTGACATGTTTGCTTCTATAAAACGAGGTTCTTCAGCAGCTGCAGTGGGTATTATACAGTTCTGTGCACCAGCTGCTATATGAAAAGAAACATCAGAATACACAACTGAGATGTTGCTTCACTTGACTTAGGATAGGCCAGCAATGTCAGTAATATCAAATTTAAGGCTCACATAAATGCATGTTTAGTTGGACATTACAGTAAGGGCGTGTTAGCATGGACTTTAACCGTATTGTTTTTGAAGTGGAAACCAAAAGATTTCAATACAAAAAAAAATCCTATTGATTTCAATAGAATATCATTTGACTTGTTCAATGACATGTCATTTTGTACCATTTAGTTCTGCACTTAAGCCCCCACTGAAATCAGTCATCTTCAGGACAGCCCCCCTATGCTGACCAGGGTATACGAAGCATACAAGAGAAAAAAGGAATTATGTGAAGTGTATTTCAAGATTAGTACTATGGGTGTATGACATCTCATGTTGGTCCAAGTGGAAGGCATAACAAGGGGCCATGACGAAAGGATAATGGCACCCATTGGCTATGTTCACACAATGTCTTCTTTTGGACGTTTTTTTTTCTTTGCACCAAAACGTGACAGGTTTATGCAAATTACAGCAAAAATTAGGGCCGTTAAAAAAAAAAAAAAAAGGTCAAGAAACGGCAAAAAAAAGACGTGTTAAAGTCATTTGGTGATTTTTTTTTTTTTATGGCGTGCCTGCATACATCTCTGATAAGTGCAATATGGATGAGCAACAGGAGTCCAGCTCCCATGAGCCCTAGCAGTTGTAGTAGTCTATCCATTTCCCCTGCCATGGCCACTACAATAGAAACGCAGTCTGACATGCATACATTCAGACAAATGGCCATCTGTGTAAGACCTGGAAGGGCCCAATGCTCTACTTGTTTGTGACTCTCTCCTCTGCCTGTTAGTGGGCAATCCCCAAGCAATCCCTGTAGAATCCCTGCACACAATTAGTTTCTTCTTCTTTTATCCACATATACTTTTTATACTTTCATTCTCCATATGCTCTATAGCTAAACCTGGATGTGCCGAGATGCTGGTGCTTTGTATTTCTACTAACAATCTCCTTTTTTAGTAAAAATAAAAGGCTGTTCGGTCTGCACAGACAATGGTTAAAACTCATACAAAGCATTTCAAAGGATGGCATCAAATATCTTGTTTGCATAGAAAATATTTAAATGGATGAAGAGGATGGATAGGGGGGAAAAAAAGCATCCGAACGCTACAAAATGACTAAGCCCAAGTGGCAACAGGCTTTGAATTTACTGTTACAAAGAATACACTTATCACAGAGGAAACATATTAATCAGATTTCACTTAGAGCTCATATGAATATAAATCAGTTTGTCTGGAAATCCGCAGCATTTAAACCTATGTAGGTTTTTTTCCCTTTAAACTATGTGTAGGGATCTTCCCGGGGGATGGTGTGGTTGGACACAGTTCAGACAGCAAACTTGGACTTATAAAAAACAACTGGGTGTTTATTAGCTGCATAAACAGTCCTCAACAGAAATGTAGCAATACCATGCTTTTCAGAACAAAACAAAAACAAAAAGGTCCTTGCCCGTCTGGGCACTTACTAACACAGGTCTCCTATCTGACTCTTCAGTAGGCAGTATCACAGGATATGAATAGGCCCCAGCGGCGGCAGTATTCGTTGCTCCCAGGAGATACAGCATACAAGCTGTTCACCCCTGGCTGAGAGCAATCCCCTGTAGCACTGTGAAGCTTTTAAGTTGTTGCAGGCTAATCAGGGCACACCTGATTGCAACAACCGAACTGGATCGGGGGGAAGGGAATGGCAGGTCCCACTACCAACCTACCCACCATTCCAGTAAATCCGGCCCGGAAAATGTAAAGAACAACTCAGCAGCATAACACTGCTGAGTAAGAGATCTTTCCCGGATTTACCATCTCACCGTAAGCAGTAGCCTGGGTGAGATGTACCTCCCCTCGCACACTTTACCAGTGACATGTCCACATATCCCCCCCCTCTTTTTCAGACCGGAGGGCTGAGCATTTTGTCCCCACAGACAGTGTACCCTTGATAGGGCGTCCGCATTTGCCTGTAACTTTCCTGGCCTGTGTTCCACGGTAAAATTAAAGTTTTGGAGGGACAGAAACCATCTAGTCACCCTCGCATTTTTCTCTTTATTAACCTTCATCCATGTTAGGGGGGCATGGTCGGTCACTAACTTGAACTTTCTGCCTAGCAAGTAATACCTCAGGGACTCTAGGGCCCATTTCACTGCCAGACATTCTCGCTCCACAATGGCGTAGTTTTTTTCGGCCGGGGATAGCTTCCTGCTTAAGTACATCACCGGGTGCTCCTCGCCATTCACGACCTGTGAGAGAACGGCGCCTAACCCTGTATTAGAGGCGTCTGTCTGGACCAGAAACTCTTGCCTAAAGTCAGGGGTGATTAGTACAGGTTGTTGACACAAGGCAGATTTAAGGCTTTGAAAAGCCGTCTCGGCCTCTGGAGTCCATGTCACCATTGCGGACTTACCTCCCTTTGTCAGGTCAGTTAGCGGGGCTGCAACTGTGGCAAAGTTTGGCACAAACCTACGGTAATAGCCCGTAATACCCAGGAAAGCTCTGACCTGTTTCTTTGTGAGGGGTTGAGGCCAATTCTGTATTGCCTCGATTTTATTTAGCTGTGGTTTGATTAACCCCCTTCCAATAATGTATCCCAGGTATTTGGCCTCCTCTAAGGCTAGTGCACACTTCTCTGCATTGATAGTTAACCCTGCATCACTTATGGCCTCTAACACCGCCTGGACTTTACAGAGGTGACTTTCCCAATCAGGGCTAAAAATGACCACATCATCGAGGTAGGCAGCGGAGTAATCACGATGTGGTCGCAGAATCAAGTCCATCAACCTCTGAAAAGTGGCAGGGGCTCCATGTAACCCGAATGGCATCACTACGTATTGGAAGAGCCCATCGGGGGTGGAGAATGCAGTCTTCTCTCTAGCCTTAGGAGTGAGTGGGATCTGCCAGTAGCCCTTAGTGAGATCGAGGGTAGTTATGTACCTGGCATTACCCATTCTTTCAATCAACTCATCTACCCTGGGCATGGGGTAGGCATCGAACTTGGAGATCTCATTTAACTTTCTAAAATCATTACAGAACCTCCAAGTTCCATTGGGCTTTGGGATTAACACAATCGGGCTGGACCACTCGCTCTGGGACACCTCAATGACTCCTAGGTCAAGCATACGTTTTACCTCGGCTGACACCGCCTCCCTCCGTGCTTCTGGTATCCTATAGGGCTTAAGGTTTACCCTGCTTCTAGGCTCAGTTTCAATGTGATGGTGAATGAGATGCGTACGCCCTGGAAGGTCAGAAAACTTGTCTTTATTTTTCTGTAAAAACTCTTTAGTCTCCTGCTTCTGTGACACTGATAGAGTATCACCAATCCTGACCGGAGGGATTGGTTGTGACAAATTATTAATAGAGTTTGTCGCCACCAAGGATTCCCTGTCTTTCCAGGGTTTGATCAAGTTTATGTGATAAACTTGAAAAGGCTTCCTTCTACCTGGTTGGTGTACCTTGTAGTTTACCTCACTGATTTTTTCTACAATTTCATAGGGACCCTGCCACTTTGCTAAGAATTTACTTTCTACCGTGGGAACAAGTATGAGTACCCGGTCACCTGGGCTAAATGTCCTGATTCTCGCAGAACGATTGTAAATTCTGCTTTGGCTCTCTTGCGCCCTCTGGAGGTGTTCCCTTACTAGGGGCATTACAGTGGCTATACGGTCCTGCATTTGTGCTACATGCTCAATAACACTCTTGTATGGGGTGGACTCACTTTCCCATGTCTCTTTCGCTATATCCAACAAACCCCTAGGGTGACGACCATAGACCAACTCGAAGGGAGAGAACCCTGTGGACGCTTGGGGTACTTCCCTAATAGAAAACATCAGGTAAGGAAGTAAGTGATCCCAATCCCGACCATCTTTTTCCACCACTTTCTTTAACATATGTTTTAGGGTTTTATTAAACCTCTCCACTAATCCATCTGTCTGGGGATGATATACAGAGGTACGTAGGTGTGAGATTTTAAACAGTTTGCATACATCCTTCATCACCTTTGACATAAACGGGGTACCTTGGTCGGTCAAGATTTCCTTGGGGATCCCCACCCTGGAAAACATATAAAACAATTCACGCGCAATTGTTTTGGATGCAGTGTTTCTTAAGGGGACAGCCTCAGGATAGCGGGTTGCGTAGTCTAAGACTACCAAAATGTACTGGTGTCCCCTTGCCGACTTTACAATGGGACCCACTAAGTCCATTGCAATGCGGTCAAAAGGTACCTCTATAATGGGGAGCGAAACCAACGGACTGCGGAAATGCGACACTGGGGCGCTAAGCTGACATGTGGGGCACGACTCACAGTATTTTTTTATGTCAGCATAAATCGCAGGCCAATAAAACCTCTGGAGGACTCTCTCCTGTGTTTTATCTGTCCCCAAGTGGCCCCCAAGGACATGATTATGGGCCATGTCGAGTACCTGACGCCGGTACGACTTAGGCACCAGAAGCTGTTCCACAACCTCATCATTAATTTTAGTGACTCTATAGTAGAGATCGTTAGTCACAGAAAAATGTGGAAACTTTTTCTCAGCTTCTGGTTCCTGAGGTACCCCATTCATAACAGTGACCTGCTCTCTCGCATTTTTGAGAGTGGGGTCCTGCAACTGTGCAGTACCAAAATTATCCCTAGACACCTCTAAGTCTGGAACATTCTGCTCAGTGGGAGGAGCCTCTTCCTCACCAGCCAGGACCTGCAAAGGAAAAGCATCATTTTCATCCTGTACATTTTATCATTTACCGTGGGTAATGCCATAGACTTAGGGGTCTCCTCACTCCTTTCAGGGGATTGTTGTTTTCCCCATAGAGCCCAGAACAATGGAAAATCACGCCCCAATATCACATTATGCATAAGGTTTTTAACCACACCCACTTCATATTGTACAGCGCCTAGTTCAGTCCCGACATTAGCCAGTACTATAGGGTAAACCTTTGTATCACCATGTATGCATACCACACTCATATGTCTTTTTGGCACAAAGTCCCCAGTCACCAGGCTGGCATGCACCAAGGTGACAAGGCTTCCTGAGTCCAGCAACGCCTTAACAGGGAAGTTATTGACAGTAATGTGGCAGACTTGCGGTTCAGTCTCTAGTCCAGTGACCGCAACAAAAGACGGTTCCGCAAATAGCGACTGACGCCGGCTAGCGTCACACTCCATGGGCTCAGCGGTAAGAGGGCAATGGGCAGACACATGTCCCGTCTCATGGCATCTCCAGCACTGGATAGGGCCTGGTCTCCTTGGCAAGGAGTCCTTTTTAGGGCCACTTAGCCACCTGGGACCATCACCAGTCTTTTGCCCTTGAGACACCTCCTGAGCGCTCTTCCCTCTATCAGCACCCCTCCACACTCCCCCAATAGATGGAAGTCTCTTACCAGATGATGGCACAGATCTGGCACTCCGTGGAGGTGAAGGTGCTGCAGGAACATCACGGAGGTAGTCCTCGGTCGCCTGGAACCTCTCCACAAGGCTGACGAGTTCGTCGGCACTCCTAGGGTCACCTTGTCCTACCCAGCGTTGTAGATCAGCAGGAAGTGCACGGAGGTAGCGATCCATCACAACCCTCTCTAGGATCTGGGCAGGAGTAGAGGTGTCTGGCTCCAACCACTTTCTTGCCAAATGGATCAGGTCGTACATCTGGGACCTCGCTGACTTGTCCAGACTGTAGCTCCAGTTGCGGACCCTCCGGGCACGGACAGCAGCAGTAACTCCTAGTCGGGCGAGTATCTCTGCTTTTAGCCGAGGATAGTCTTTGACCTCTTGCTCACTGAGGTCATAATAGGCCTTTTGAGGTTCGCCTGTTAAATAAGGCGCAATCACTTCTGCCCACTCAGTGGAGGGTAACTTCTCTCTCTCCGCCACCCGCTCAAAGACAGTTAAGTAGGCCTCAATATCATCATCAGCAGTCATCTTTTGCAGCGCACGCTGCACGGCTCTTTTCACAGACAAAGTCTCTGGCGCGGCTGCTGCCACCAGCTGGGGATTAGCACCTGCAGACGCCTCCTGCTTTGCTATCAGGTGCTCAATAAGTCTCTGTTGTGCAGCCATTGTCTGTTCATGGCGCAGGTTAGCGTCTGTTAGAGCTTGTTGTTGCTGCAAACTCACTTGCATTAACTGCTTCATCATCTCCTCCATGTTGCTTGGCTGTTTTTGGAGTGAAGCAGCAGCCTTCACCCAGGACATAAGCAGTTGTAGCCAAGTTGATGCACACCGTTGCCCCTAGCAACCGTTTTGCCCGCATCCTCCACCAATTGTAGGGATCTTCCCGGGGGATGGTGTGGTTGGACACAGTTCAGACAGCAAACTTGGACTTATAAAAAACAACTGGGTGTTTATTAGCTGCATAAACAGAAACTCAACAGAAATGTAGCAATACCATGCTTTTCAGAACAAAACAAAAACAAAAAGGTCCTTGCCCGTCTGGGCACTTACTAACACAGGTCTCCTATCTGACTCTTCAGTAGGCAGTATCACAGGATATGAATAGGCCCCAGCGGCGGCAGTATTCGTTGCTCCCAGGAGATACAGCATACAAGCTGTTCACCCCTGGCTGAGAGCAATCCCCTGTAGCACTGTGAAGCTTTTAAGTTGTTGCAGGCTAATCAGGGCACACCTGATTGCAACAACCGAACTGGATCGGGGGGAAGGGAATGGCAGGTCCCACTACCAACCTACCCACCATTCCAGTAAATCCGGCCCGGAAAATGTAAAGAACAACTCAGCAGCATAACACTGCTGAGTAAGAGATCTTTCCCGGATTTACCATCTCACCGTAAGCAGTAGCCTGGGTGAGATGTACCTCCCCTCGCACACTTTACCAGTGACATGTCCACATATGTTACTTTGTAACGATTCGCTACAGGGGTAGAAGTGCGGCACAATAGACGATGGCGTGCGGAGAGAAACAATACGTTCTCCATTGTGATTCTGAATTCACACATAGAGCTGACATTATTATACCATGTGAGGTGATCGTAGCTGGTTGCCACTTATTTTACAGCAAGTTGATCATCTGAACTCTGTATACAGTACATTCATTTAGGCAGACTTGTGTCTTCTCTAGACATGAATGAATTTCAAGTACGCTCGGGTCCATCCAAAACCAAGCGTGCAACATTTTAAGTTGGATGCAGCCCTAGGAAGTACTGGAAAAAATGGCCTATGGCTGTATCCATGTTTTCCAGACAGCCTTAGGGTTAGGGGCATAGCTAGGATTCACAGGGCCCCATAGCAAAATTTTAAGGGGCTCCCCTCCCCTATGCACAACACAAAGCACTGCCAGTGGCTGCTTACTATGACAGTCCACAGTTTTTACCTATAAGGGCCCATTAGGAGCCCTTATTGTTAAGTACATAGGTGCAGGACCAGACTACCTTCTGCTGAACCCATTATATACTGTAGTGTGTAAGTAACCTAATGTTCAGAAGACAAGTAGATCTTTGCTTTATTGCTGATAATCCCTGACCACTGCACGGAGCTCCGCACATTTCCCTACTTGATTGCGCAACTGGAGAACAGAGGTTAGGGGTTATCAATGTAGTGAAGCAGAGATCTCTGTTTTCTGCTTGTTAACCCTTTTTTTGTGTTGCAGCATGTAAGGAAACATTGGGTCACTTACACACTGCAGTACATAAGGGGCTAAACAGAAGGACAAACACTCTTAACTTCTCCCCCCGGGCCCCCCTCCTGCATGGGCGCCATAGCAACTGCCTACTCTGGCTCTATGGTAGCTACGCCACTGCTTAGGGTTGCATCCAACTTCTGCAGCCACCAGTAATCAAATGCTACACACTCCATTTCAGATGGACCTGATCGTGCTCGAGATTCGCTCAACTCTTGTCCGTAGATATATCATCTAGTATAGACCTAAACTGAATTCACAATCTCCATGCATGTCTTCCTTGCCCAATGGGCGCACAGAGCTTGCCGTGATGGTTTTCACTATCTTCATTATTCTAGTACAAAAAAAACAACTCTTAGGAGAGCGCTTGTCAACTAGATGTTAGCTGTTTCCAATAACAACCGAAAGAAATGAGAACCCTGGGCGATAATACATTCAATAATTCAAGATTAAAGGTAAAGGTTTTCCAGGAAGAATATCAATCTCATCCATGGGCTGTGTTTGCCGCTGTAGCATAGCATCATTTATGTGAATACGGATGGGTTGCAGTATCAGATATAGCACATAGACAAGCATGGTGGATTGGCACTCACACAAAGGAACTTGCAATATAAGGTTACCTATATATAGCAAAAGTAAGGAAGGGAAAAGAAATGCCATAATTATCTAATATATTGTCCTCAATTGATGATCTTGGGAATAGTTAATGGAGTATAAATATGTTTCATCCACATATGTGGAACATGTCTATAGGGAACTATAAATGAGTAGGTAGGATCCCCCAGTTCCCTTCCACTCAAGCATTCAGGGAATTAGGTTTTAGTATATAAGAAAGCACCTGAAGAGCTCAGTTATTGAACTGCATTTTATACGACTCAATAACATTAAACAGAAAACATGAATAAGATTGGTTATTTTATTACAATGGCGCTTGTCAAGGGGTGAGATATATTAGACAACAAGTAAACAATAAACTCTTGATGTTGATACATTGGAAGCAAGAGAAATTAAAAGGTTTCAAGTGGCCCTGTCATCACAAAAAACTTTAGACATGTCAAAGTGTTTAGACCCTGATCGATCAATAGAATGAGCTAGGAGAGGACCTTGCTACAGAGTGAGGATAGAAAGTGAGGCCTTCTTATCACATGACACAGGGCCGGGAGAAAAGCTGGAGGGTGCAGACTTCTCCCCACTTGTTCTCATGTTCGGTTACAGTCTAAACACTCAGACCCGGTAAAATCTCTGACATGTCAAAAGTTCTTTGTGTTGGCATCCTTAAGGATCTAATAGTGAGGTCCAATTTTCAATAGTAGTTAGGTCAGAGCATCTCCAAAAGGCCAGGTCTTGTGGGGTGTTCATGGTATCTAATCATCAGTACCTACTAAAAGTGTACGAAGACACAATTTGTAAACTGAGCAAGGCTGCCCATGGCAAATGAAGATTAGCCCATCTTGTCCCATCTCTCAGAAGAACAACCCATAGTACAAGCTTGTGAAATAGTTAAAGTGTTGTTATCAATGAAAAAAAAAAACTTTAGTTTTTAACAGTACGGGTCTGGTTACTGAGACCCCCCCCCCCCCCCCAATTGCTAGAATGGGTGGGAAGAAGCTTGGCTGAGCACTTCACTTCCCATCTCTCCCCATGCTGTGAAGACAGATTCTATAGAAGTCTATAGAATCGGTCTTCTTTAGTGAGGAGAGAGGGAAAAAAGTGCTCAGCCAAGCAATAGGTAGGAATCCAAACATCCTCTATTATATATAAAAGGTTTTTTGACATAGTATAGTAATTAGTGACTAATGCTGAAACAATGGAATAGGGTGGGCTGGTCCGATAAATCACGTTTTCTTCTATATCACATGGATGACATGCTGTATATGAGTCACATACCTGAAAAAACAAGGGCACCAGGATTCACAGCTGGGAGAAGGCAAGGTGGTGGAGGCAGTGTGATACTCTAGGCAATTTTCTACTAAGAAGCCTTTGCTCTTGGCATTAATGTGGATGTTACTTTACCACATATCACCTGCCTAAATTATAATACAGACCAAGTACATCCAGTCAAGACACCAGTATTCTTTGATAGCAATGGCCACACTGTAAAAATTGTTCCCAATTGGCAAGGCCCAAACTTGCAACTTGCAGTATATAAAGGATCTGCTGCTAACTTGTTGATGCCAAATACCACAGAACATCTTTAGTAGTCCTGCTCAACGCAGATTGGACAGCAAGTGGGTTGCCTAATATACACAGAATTAAAGGGAATCTGCCACTCGGTTTATTTCACATAAATGAGGGCAGCAAAACTAGTGATTTAAATGCTGAACAGATCGGTGTATTACTTACATCATTTTGTTCAGCCGTTCTCCATATATGCAGGAGAAAAGGATTCTTGCCACACCCCGCCCCCCAGCTGCTGATTGACAGTTGACTGCCTATACACAGCATGGATAGATAACTGCCAATCAGCAGCTGGTGGGCGGAGTTTTCTGCTTCTCATAAATATCCAGGACTACTGGACTCATGCTTATGATGGAGAGGACTAGCTTTTGTCCATGTTATCCAGGAGGATATCTTCGCATCAGCTGTACAGAACAATGTAAGTGATACATCACTCTGTTCAGCTTCTCTGTCACTAGTTTATGCTACCCTGAGATAGGTTAGCATAAACCTGCTGACAGAGTCACTTACAGCAGGCATTTTAATTGTAATGGCTGATCAGTACATATATGAACCCATTTGAATGGGTTACATGACTAAACCAAAAAATGTTTACACATTACGGGTACAAACCCACTTGACGTATTTGCTGCGTGAATCAGTCTTAAAAATAAGCAGGCAAAACGCAGGTTGGCTTTATACGATTGTTCTGTGTTAAAATACGCAATTGCGTATTTTTGAAGCATGAAGCTTGTTGTTAGCAAAGCATCAGTTGTTAACAACCTGTGTGAAAAACGCATGTAGCTTCATGCTTCAAAAATACGCAATTGCGTATTTTAACACAGAACAATTGTATAAAGCCAACCTGCGTTTTGCCTGCTTATTTTTAAGACTGATTCACGCAGCAAATACGTCAAGTGGGTTTGTACCCTACATCTCTTTCTGAATGGACCTAACATATTTAAAGTTAATTCAATAACTTTTCGCACTCTGCAAAGTTTTTACATTTCAGCAACAGACAACTGGAGAGAACAAACATTACCCTTCTGTACTCATTGTAGGCAGTCGGATGATTTCACTGGGAAATAAGCATAGAGGTACAATGAATATGTAAAGATGGTTTGCACAAGCAAACAAAACAAAGCATATGCTGAGCAGCCAGGTGAGACAGTGCCTTCCATCTACAGCACCAGGGAATTCTTTCACCACTTCTGCAGCTTGCAGAACAAAGCCCTGGGGATTCCGCTCCCATATTTACTGAACAGCCTGTTTTCTATGTATTCACAATAACGTAATACAGTCCAGAAGGCGCCCTTCATTTATTGATATAGAGCTTTTATGTTGCATTTCAAATGCATTATCTATCCCAAAATTCTCACGTGGAGAGTGATAATTTAGTTGCATCTATTCACGCTGAATAAAATAATGGTGCACACAGTTTTATGTTTAAAAAAAAATAAAGTAAATTTTATATACACACATACACAAACGTATACTTGTTGTCTATAAACTGTAGAAGGATAGTGCCACCTACTGCCTAGTTCAGACATGACTTAGAACTGACATTACTTTAGCTGAAATGTCTTCTCCTATTAAATCTGAAGTCTCATTGGATTGTATTAACTGCCCTGGGCTATGTCAATTCCCCCCCCCCCCCTTCCCCGTAAAATGTATGGGAGTATTGTGCATGGTTTTTCAAGAATAGAAAAAAAAGTTCCTTATTTAAAAATCTAAAATATATATATCTATAAAAAGGTTAAGAAGAGCTGCACGGAACACAATTTTATTTTGTATATACATATGCTGAAATAATCCAAAAACATGCATTTTAATCAGGGATGGGGAATCTTTGGCCCTCCAGCTGTTGGAAAACTACAATTCCCATCATGCCTGTACAGGGAATTGTAGTTTTGCAACAGCTGGAGGGCCAACGGTTCCCCATCCCTGATTTAAATGAATGCACAAGGCTGCCCAAAATGGAAAATTGATGCAGGAAATTTGACCCTGTATATCCTGGCATAACATACTTTCTAGAACTACTCTTTCATGATGGAAACCTGATCATCTCTATTATAAGGCTATAGGGTCATTCAGGATTTGAAAATGGATCCATCATAGTTGTCACTGCACTTTTATACACAGTCCCTGACACTAGTGTGAACACAGCCATATATAGAAGGAAGTATTCTCACTTACAAAGGGCAGTTACTACCTTATAGGGTTTTTTTGCCTTCTTCTCCTATCAGCATTGCACCCTAACAGCTTTCATCAGATGAACAATATTCAACTTTCACCTTTGTAAATGAGGGTTTTATGCAATGAAGAATCTATACACAGAATTCAAAAAAAAATATTCCATTCTAATCTGCGCCTCACATTTGTAAGTTTCTATTTTTCCCTCTTTCTAACGTTCTGTACCTAACACCAAGGAATCTGCTGTATTTAATTATATTTTCACAATGCTTAGTCATACTTGTGTGCTTGCCGCTGTTATTAAACTTTACAAATCCGGTAGACGCTATTGATCTGCCATTTATATTTTAGCATTTTTCTACCGCTGTGTTTTAAGCTTCCTCAGCAGGCGTAAGACTACAATAATACATGTAAATAATGCAATTAATCTCGGTACATGAGGTCTATGTTTCTACAGACTCTGCACATAAGCTTGATTGGTTACTGTTTTAGGATACTTCTTGTAAATTTCTGGGTATTGTTCTTATAAAAATGTCAGACTGACTAATGCTGAGTTTTACAAAACGAAGTGTACTGACACAGCAGTGGAGTGAGAAATGTCAGGAATTTACTAAAAGAGTCTTTAATGCTGTAGTATATGTAATTAATGAAATGAAAGGAGTAGCGGCGTCTTATCTTAAGTGAAAGAAATGTAGCTTTGTGGCAAACTTTCTATGTTTAGATAACTGTGGAAGGGATATTTGGCAATACTAAATATAAAATGTCACATTAAAAGCTACTGGTGATGCATAAGGGTTTAAGGCAGGGTACACACCATATGACATTGGCCGTTCTGCGACACGGCCGTGTCACAGAACGGCCAGTATCAGTGAAGTTCATCCTGGCCAGTACTGCAGTACCGGCTGGATGAATTTCATTTCTTTTTAATTGGAATGCGGGCACATTTGGGTGTGCCCGAATTCCAATTGCCCATAGCAGACAATGTAAAGTGCAGCCGGAGCCATACTTTACATTGTCTGCTCTGTCAGTCTTGTGTGGCCACTATTCAATGAATAGCGGCAACAAAAAACTCACTAGACAGTTTTTTCTGCGGCCACAAGGAACCCTGGCCGTAATGTGTATACAGTGTGTATATACTCCGGACGGGATTCCGTAGCAATTAAAGCAAGCTGTAATTTAATTTAATAATAGCTGTGGTTGCAAAACTGCAACTACAGCCGTTGTTTATTGAAATCATACGTAGTGCGACCACATGCAACAGATCACAGGTGTTGTAACTCTAAATGTCCCTTTAAATTGTTTTCAAGATGGTTTTTTTCACGTTGAGGATCAGTAGGAGGAGGGTATCATATTTATTGGTAATGCATAGTGTCTAACAGATATTTGTGTGGATTCTGAAATTTGCCTATAATAAGGATTTATATTTTAACTCTGATTACCAATATTAAACAATTTCTTTTGATCTTGTCTTTCAGATTTTGGCGATTATATCCATTCTGTTTATTGTGCTTTCGACCATCGCATTATCACTGAACACACTACCTGATCTGCAAGAACCAGATGAATTTGGGCAACCAAATGATAACCCTCAGTTGGCACACGTAGAAGCCGTTTGCATTGCATGGTTCACAATGGAGTATCTACTACGATTTCTTTCTTCACCTAACAAGTGGAAGTTTTTCAAAGGCCCACTGAACATAATTGATTTGTTGGCCATTTTGCCATATTATGTGACAATTTTCCTTACAGAATCCAACAAGAGCGTTCTTCAGTTTCAAAATGTCCGTCGAGTGGTCCAAATTTTCAGAATTATGAGAATATTACGTATACTTAAACTTGCCAGACATTCAACAGGTCTACAATCCCTAGGATTCACACTCAGGAGAAGTTACAATGAACTAGGATTACTGATACTATTTTTGGCTATGGGTATAATGATATTTTCCAGTTTGGTGTTTTTTGCGGAAAAAGATGAGGATGCTACTAAATTTACAAGTATACCTGCTTCATTTTGGTGGGCAACCATAACTATGACTACAGTCGGGTATGGAGATATTTACCCAAAGACATTACTTGGCAAAATAGTTGGGGGCCTCTGTTGCATTGCTGGAGTGTTGGTGATCGCTTTGCCTATTCCAATCATTGTAAACAATTTCTCAGAATTTTACAAAGAGCAGAAAAGACAAGAGAAGGCAATAAAGAGGAGAGAAGCACTTGAACGAGCTAAGAGAAATGGCAGCATTGTGTCTATGAATCTAAAAGATGCATTTGCTCGCAGCATGGAGCTGATCGATATTGTTGTAGATAAGTCTGGCGACGGATCTAATAAAGTAGAGAACGCTAATGATAATCATTTGTCCCCAAGCCGATGGAAATGGGCAAGGAGGACAATGTCTGAGACAAGTTCAAATAAATCATTCGACAATAAATATCAGGAGGTCAGTCAACATGATTCCCAAGAACTATTAAACAATTCTTCTTCTAGCCCACAACATCTCAGTGCCCAGAAACTCGAAGAGCTGTACAATGAAATCACAAAAGCGCAGTCACATCCTAGTGTTAACTCTGCCTATCATGAGCAATCAATCATCCCTCCGGCATACGAAGAGGAAATAGAAATGGAAGATGTTTCAGCAAAGAGAAACCAGTTATCAGTTGCTCCAAAAGATATAATAACTGACATGAGAAGCGTCTCGAGCATTGACAGCTTTGCCAGTTGTGCAACAGACTTTACTGAAGCGGAAAGATCTCCTCTTACTCCATTTCCAGGGAGTAATCTCGAAATGAGGTTCCATTCATATACCCATCCTGAGGAAGGTGGTAGAGAGGTTAAAATGTCTCACTTTCAGCCACGTACAAAATACCCGGGATTTGCTCCCAAAGATGTCACTTTTGAGTATAAGTTATCAGAGGCATCTGCTAGGAATGAATGTGGAACCCCAAAGATACTTCTCCAAGAACAAATAAGTGCTGAGCGAGAAGACAGCCAAAGTTCCATGAGACTGAATCATCCAATTAGATCTAGATCGTTGAAAGTTAATTTCAAACAGTCAAAGGGAAGCGCTCTTCAAAATCCAGCAAATATTACAAGCGCATTGCCGGCTAACACAATAGAACACCCACTATACACTCATCTTCAGCTAAGCACACTTTTTCTGCAAGACTATCCATCCTCAGAGCAACCGACACAGACAGAAAAGGAGTCCCCAAGTGTGTTTTCAAGGCCTCCGACATCACCTTCTCGAAATCCCAAAATTGTTTCACTCTCTTCCAAGAAGAGAAGCAGCTTTACAGAAATAGACACAGAAGACGATGACTTCATGCAGGTATGTGGTTCAAAGAATGATACTCAGGAGGACATAAAAACTAACTGCATTGAGGACAAGAATGATGGCAGCCATGCTACAGCAGAAACTGATGTACTCTCCCTGCAAAAAACAATCAATCAAAATTGTACTCAGGACATTTACTTGGCAGGAGAGGATATCAAACAGGACAGTGCTCAGGAGGAGAGCAAAGTGGAAAATCATTTATTTGTCCCAGAAATCCACTCAGATACTGGTGAAACAGGTTATTGTCAGACACGTGAGACCAGCATGTGACTAGCTGCAAGAGCAATAAGGACTTTTTTTCTTAAAAGCACTAAGGTTGGTAAAGCCTATGAACTCAAAAGGAAAAGCCTCAAAGACATCCATAAACTATTAATTTTGCATGGCATGAAGAATTGCTTAGTAAAATAGTTCAGGAACTACCTTTTGTAACAAAACATATAATGACTCAGCAGCAGTGTGTAATAATGAAAGCCCTTCTTAAGAGCCAGTGTATTGCAAATCCTGACATTCTTGATCCTTTAATCCATGATTGTAGATGTGTTTTGGAACATTTAAAAGCAGAGTAGAGTTTGTTCAAGAAAGGATTATGGGTCAATGCATGCATTAAAGATGGAAAAGAGGTTCTGTGAGCTTTAAGAAAGCCTATATGTGTATATATGTTAGCTAGAACGACTGAATATAAACTAGGTACATAAAGTGAACCCATTATTCTGGGACACAGGTACAGTACTTCCTTCACAGTGTACTGCTTGGAGGACTTGTACAGACTTACATTATGTTGCAGAATTGCAACCTTGTCAATAGCTGGTCCAGTGATACCGAGGTGAGAATTACAACATGGATACTGTGTTGGAAAGCTCACCAAGACTGGAATTGTTATGCAACTGAAGTAAATGCTTTCTGTTCAGAGATCATTGTTGGTTTAAATTAAGAGAATATTTTTTATTTTTTGTGCTATAAACCACTGCAGATTTTGCTGTGCATAAGATTGTTTTTGCATTTCTTATTTAAAAAAAAAAATAAAGTAAAAAAAAAACAAAAAAACATAAGGCAAGATTAAACAACCACAAATGCAAGCGTGAAGACTGATATTTAATGTGTTAACTTGCCAAAAATGTTATTAATAATAATGTCCCAATGTTGAGTACACAAGTACAGTTATTGATCGCCACGTAAATAGTGCCAATTGCCATGAAATAGTTCACTTTGCAATATACATGTTGGATAGTATCATGTGTTTTACCTTGCAGTCTATAATTTACCTCTCTTATGGAGCTGTCGATGGATAAGGGACATAGCAGTATTGGAATATTTTTCCAGGGACAGCAACCATAAATTGTTTATTGTTCTTGGTCATTCCAATTAGTCAAGAGCATCTTTCCACCACTGATTAACACTGTTCTCAAATGAAGTGACAACCTATGTATTCTCCACACCAGAGGGACACTTAATGAAATTCGACCTCCAAAAGAGAAGAATCAATGGTCCATAATATTGGGCCGACCCACTAATGTAATAATCCTTGAAAGTCTCCATGAGATATTGGTTTTTATGTTGGAGGGTTGACATGATGTAGTGATGGACAGACCTGACCTTATATTAAGCTGTGTGGGCCTTAGTGCACAAGGGTCTGTATGTCTTTATAGTGAGGGTCTGGAAAGCGAGGCCTACTTTTTTTTATAATGTAAAGGGACTATAGCACCACATCCTCATTCGGTCCTGTTGGCTTTTTCCGGGAGTGGCACAATTAGGCTATGATCATTTACGGCCCAACAGTGCCGCTCCTAAATGAACCTAAAGAAACAAAAAGGCCCTGAAGGTATACAGCTGCTTTTTTATACCACTTGATGGAGTATCTCCTTCTTCTCACATATCTTTATAGCGTGTCAGCAGACTATTGTGCACAAAGGTACACCTCTATCTTACATGCTCTTCTCACAGAAGGCTCGGAAGGCTGCCACCAACATTGTTGACAAATGTGTTAAGTTTACAGTGTAAAGATTCTTATTCTATGACTCCTCTGAGCTAAGCATATGCACCTACACAGTGGAGTAGCTAACATCATAAAAATGTGTTCAGTTCTCCTGCCTTTAAGTGTTTGCTTGAGAGGGAATAGAGAGGACAATATGGAATGCTTTAATATTAGATGAGTGAATGCTTTATGAAATTACATGTGGACAGTAATTTATTAAGGTAATAGGAAGCTATAAGAGCAAAGTTTAGTTTTATTTGCAAATTTACCTAATAGAAGTGCAGATAACTAGGTAACTACAATGATGTCTATAAGGCTAATTTTACACATGATTTTTTGCCAGCTTTGCGGCCATATTTTTTGGACGACCGTCATTTTGGCGCCAAAACATGCCAGTTTTTTGCAAAAACAGTCGTATTTTGCATAAAATGGCCACATTTTGGAGCCAAAATGGGAGTTGTTCAAAAAAACGGCCATGAAACAGCCAAAAAAACAAACAAACCTAGTTCTTTTGTTGATGGTATTTTGTGGTAAAAGATGCAAGGCCGCTAAATAATACCTGCATAAAAAATACTAAACACTTAAGTAAAATCTAATATTTATATGGAGCAATATTGCTTGGAGAGTTACAGAGAAAACTGATTCATGGCCTATCCATAGAACAGTTGGTTCCTTTCACTGGTTAGTGGCCAGGCCTCATTAGTGCAGCTCAGCTCCATACACTTGAATAGCAGCTAAGACTCCACCACGACACAGTGAAAAAAGCCAACTGCTTCTGGCTCCACTCATGGTTTACAGGGGGCCTGATCGGCAGGGGACCTGCTGTAAGCGACTGCCAATGAGTGATTGATAGCCTATCCTGTGGAGATGACATCTGTCAATGCAAATCTATCATGCACAAATTCGCTAATGAACCAACAGCACTATCCAATCAAATGTAATAACAGTATACGTCTTATCTTTGTAACCACTGTCTTAATTTTACTAAAAAAAATACTGTTTAATAAACCATCCAAACGTCCACAAGGACCACAACGCATCGATGCATGGCAGCTTCCTCCTGCAGCTTTTAAGACAGGCTGGGCTCAGCAACTTGAAGCACAGGTGCCATGAGCCTTATTGGTAACATTCACCCTGTGTGTGCCACCGGAGGCAGAACTTGCTGCTTTCATTCTGGCTGTGCACGCAATGTGAGTGTTACCAGCTTCAATAGCTGTATGTCATTTTAGTAGGGCTCGGCAATTTAAGCCAAGCTCAACCTGTTGGTCAAGCTGTATGAGGGTGGCGATAAAATTTGCAATGGGACTGTGGCCCTACAACACAGCAGACCCTAGATCACACCTCTTTGACACTGAGGCTGAGACAGTTGTTACAAAGGTATGACATATATACTTTTAAAATAGTTCCCTCGGTTTATTATCAAATTTGTGTGACAGATCCATGCAAACAATAATTATTCCATAGCAGCATGTTTTACATGTAAGTGATGAGTCCTCATTTCTTATTGGGTACAAAGTGGATACAACATGTACATTGGACTTTTGGTCGCACTGCCACACCCTGGCAAGTTTACCCAATATCATCAGTGGTCTACAAACATGTTGGGGGTTGTGTACCAACACAGTACCACCATTTTTTTTTTTCAAAGGAGAATTGGGTACTTACCTGATTTTATATGAAATTGGAACAGCTTATAGAAACTCATGGGATTTTTATTACTTACATTTGCAAAATGATTTATTAGAAAAATATCATTATATTAAAGAACTGTCCAAAGCCTCACATTACCAGAATGAGGGTATGATGTATAGAAAAAAAGTGATATGGTTATGTAGCCTTCCCCTTTGTTTTTGTTATACAATGCACCTCGTGATCTTTTGGACTTCTTGTAATGATATACATTATTGCATGACTACTTGCACATTTGCATGGGGGCACATTTTTGGCACTATTTGCTTGCCAATACAATAAATCTACTGCATTTCTTCAAGTGACATAGGGAACAATAAAAGATTATGTCCTTTATTCTGAGACACCATAAGCCATAAACAAAGATGACCAACCAGTAGTTCTAGACACAATTCTGAGATCTGATCTCAAGTGAAAGCAACTAGAGAATATGAGTGCTTTTTGGAATTTTGGGAGATGATCGTGGCTCATAGTCTGTAGAGTGCAAACCCTCAAATTTGCATGAAATGGCTCCCCTACTAGGACAACCCATTCAGATTACAACTTCTACATGTTGGCCAAAAAGTAAGTTAGTAGATGTATTTGTCACCCATTAAACCCTCACACTTCTCAACAGGGGCTCAAAATTGCTATGTGCCATATCGAAATAGCATGTGCATATAGGACATGTTCACAGGATTCTCTCAGAAGCAATGACTAGGCTCGTAAGATACCTAGTAGATCTGTTCCTGCTTTGAGATAGGGAAACACTGAATTTTGAACCATCAGGGGTTTCTCACTTTCTCAAGTCCAATTGGCACGCTTCGATAGAGTACTCCTAGAGTAAGGGCCTTGTTACAGGGCCCATTTCTTGCTGTAAACTATTGCTGATCTTATAGATTGGCGCTTGTTTACAAAGCCTATTAGACGACTTGGCCAATATATGGGGAGTGCTGCACAAATTATTGTGCTGATGGGTGTCCTTTTCCCCAGAAAACTTAATACATTTGGGTGTAAATCCAAGTAAAAAGCTGCTAACAGCAGTAGTGTTTTGTGCATGAAAAAAAAAACAAGTTAAGGCTGGGTTCACACTACGCATATTTCAGTCAGTATTGTGGTCCTCATATTGCAACCAAAACCAGGAGTGGATTAAAAACACAGAAAGGATGTGTTCACACAATGTTGAAATTGAGTGGTTGGCCGCCATATAACAGTAAATAACTGCCATTATTTCAATATAACAGCCGTTGTTTTAAAATAACAGCAAATATTTGCCTTTAAATGGCAGCCATCCACTCAATTTCAACATTGTGTGAACAGATCCTTTCTGTGTTTTTAATCCCCTCCTGGTTTTGGTTGCAATATGAGGACCACAATACTGACTGAAATATACGTAGTGTGAACCCAGCCTCCATCAGTAACACTATGTCACTTACATCAAAGAGGCTGTATCCAACAAATATTAAAATGGAGATGTTATGTTTCCTTTTCAATTTTGAAGATATATTTTTTTTCCTATAATTTCTAATATCTTTAATTTGTCTGTAGAAATAGTTTAGATGTTCTGCATTTTGTGACAAATACGGGTACTGTCTATAATATTGTACTGGCATACAGAAATCTTATGTAGCACAAGTTGAGGTCAGGTGGAAATGTGTTCCCTGTTTCTGAGCGTATGGTTTTATGTTATATATTTATTGTACTGGTCTGAATATTTTTGTCATTTCAGCAGGCAGGTTCTGGGGAACTGACAATCTGAAAGCCATCCACAGCCTAGATTTATTGACTACCCTATAACAAGAGGGAACAATGCTACGCTTACAATATATATATAAAAAAAAAAGTACTAACACATAAAAAGAATCTTAACATTTAAAACAAGCAGTTTATCAAGTACACAAAATAAAATTAATCATCTTCATTTAAAAAGATCAAGGGGGAAAAATTAGTATAATCACATTTTATAATGATTATGTATCTTTTACATTATAATGAGATTTATAATACCACTTCTCCAGGGATTCACCATCCAGAAGCTTTGTATAATTGAGGAATACTTCCAGTGATCTATGTTTAAAAAAAAAAAAATTAAAAATGAATGCTCTATGCTATTTATTTGCCTCATTCACTTGCATACTCCATTAATCTCAATATTGGGTAGAGTAAAAGAAGACTTGAGTTATGGCAGCTCTTTATTTATTCCTTGCGGAAACTTACAAATATAGATAAAATAACCTGAATTCCAGCAGCGTTGACACTAATTAAAACAGGTAATATTTCTCTCTCTCTCTACAATGTAAAGACCCTATTACGCAAGCAGATTAAAGGGCAAAAAAGGCCCTGTGTAATAGGGCCAGCAATCAGCTAAAGGGCAATTGCACCTTTGTTAACCGATCGCTCAAATGTGACATGTTTAAAAATTATGGGCCACACGTTCCCCCGTGTAACAGGGGATGTGCAGCTGATGGTTGATTAAAGCAAAGGGCTGTATGAAATATCTAGTGTTTGTTCATGCAGCCCTTGACACGATTATCAAGCCATGTAATAGGCTCAGTAAAAGAGCTGATCAACTAAATCGGCTCTTGATTGCTGACATTTCGGGATGTGTAATAAGGGGGGACGAGCTACAAATGTAATATGGCTTGTAGACTTTTAGAACAAGTGGTTCTGGGGTACTGCACATGGGGATGAAGGACACTGTGACGTCTATATTTTTCTCTGGAAATACATTTTACTTCGGCTTTATTCACACTATAAAATAAACCTTGTTAAGAAATTTTTTTAATACTTAATCATTGTATTATTAAAGGATCCAAAATAAAATAATTTTTAAGACACATAGGATAAACCCATTATTGGTCTTGGCCTTTGTCTTGGGCATTTTCAGCCATAATACTAATATGGTTTCATATCACAAGCCAGGTTTTACCCAATATTTTTCATCTTATGAATCAAGTAGGCATGAGTAGATGACACATAAAGTAAATCTCTGTATACCATCATTTTTATGCCTGGTTCCATTAAAATGTATTAACTCTTCTGTTTCTCTTATTACCCAAAGCCAATTCAGCACGGCCATTCGGCCCTGGTGGATTGGCAGCAGTCACGCTTGAAAATAATAGATGTTCACAGTTTTCCTCATTACCAGCTGGTTCCACCAACAATTTAGTAGATCTCAGGATGTGCACTTTCCAAAGAGGTGTTATCTAAAGTAACATGTGTGGCATATCGATCAGCAAACTAATAATACATGATTGGCATACCCTATGATACTAGTCAGTAAATCTATTTAAGGGTACAAACCCACTTGCCGGATCTGCAGCGAGTCTCCTTGCTGCGTTTTTGCAGCAAGACTCGCTGCAGATCCCAGCCCTATACTTTCATTAGCAGAAAAACTCGCAGCAGGGATGTACATCCCTGCTGCGATTTTGTCTGCAGCCCTCCCCATTAACCCCCTAGCCGCCGGACATTATACATTACCAGGTCCCCGTTCCTGCTTGCTTCGGGGCTCCCGGTGTCTTCACGGCCCGCCCGGCCAATCAGTGCGCTGCGGCGGGGCAGCGCACTGATTGGCCGGGCGGAACGTGCCGGGAGCCGCCGAAGCAAGCAGGAGCGGGGACCTGGTAATGTATATCCTGCCCGCCCCCCCCCTGCAGCCCCAATCGCCCCGGCCGCATGATCGCCCCCCGCACCCTCCCGGCCGCAAGTACGGCCGGGGGGTGCGGGGCGATCGGGGCTGCGGGGGGGCTATCGTACGGCCGGGGGGTGCGGGGGCCGATCATGCGGCCGGGGGCAATCGGGGCTGCAGGGGGGGCGGGCAGGATATACATTACCAGGTCCCCGCTCCTGCTTGCTTCGGCAGCTCCCGGCACGTTCTGCCCGGCCAATCAGTGCGCTGCCCCGCCGCAGCGCACTGATGGCCGGGCGGGCCGTGAAGACACCGGGAGCCCCGAAGCAAGTAGGAACGAGGACCCGGTAATGTATAATGTCCGGCGGCTAGGGGGTTAATGGGGAGGGCTGCAGACAAAATCGCAGCAGGGATGTACATCCCTGCTGCGAGTTTCTCTGCTAATGAAAGTATAGGGCTGGGATCTGCAGTGAGTGTCGCTGCAAAAACGCAGCAAGGAGACTCGCTGCAGATCCGGCAAGTGGGTTTGTACCCTAACAATGATTTTCACCAAATATATATTAGAACACTAAATAGAAAAGTTTACTTGTAAATACAAAACCTTGGTTCTCCCACTCCCATACATTGATACGACAAAAATGTTAGAAAATGGTAGAAACACCCTTTAATTTTTACAAAATATTTCCTCCAAAACAAAGCTTCAAAATGTATATATACTTAATCTTCTAAGGAATATCTTGTACATGTAAAATAAATTTATACATAGTTAAAGAAACTATTGTAAAACTAAATTTTGTATTATTAGTATTCAACTATAGTATATTTCAACAAATACAATTGCTATTATAGTACGATATTTTCCAGTCTGAAAGTGGCTGCATTCACTGTGACTAGAAAAATTAATTTAAAAAAAAGTACCCTCTCTCAATGACAAAAACATACGATTTGTCATATATATAGAACATGTGCTAATATGTACAGTGATTGACCGTAATAATTTACATGTACTATTTTTGTACCAAGACTAAAGGCAATTATTTTGTAAGGCAGAGTCCAGAAAAAAAACACCATCTTTTTAATGTTTGGACCTTAGAGTCAAGTACCTTCTTAGTACAGGCTATATAATAGACATTAACGCAGTGTATTGTTCCTTTAAAAAAAAAAAATCAGTCTCTTTTCACATCTAGTTTAATTTCACTTCAGAAGCCTTTAACACATATTGATTCCCTTTGGAAAAAAAAACAACAACTTATACTGTACATTTTTACTGTGTTCCTCTCTACAAGAAAGCATATCAGACTGCTCTTTACTATACAATAATCAAAAGGTATATAAATGAATAATGGCCCATCTTATTCCAAAAGGACATATGTTTTGGTATTCTGTGTGCCCATGGATACATAAGTCTTGTGCATTAGAAGCTTTCCCAGCGAATGTGAACATGAAATAAAGTGAAATGTGAATGGGTCCTTAGGTAAATAGAATCAGTAAAAATAGAGAATCAATTATGTAATGTATTTCTATTTTTCATAAATGTCTATAGTAGACTATGTCATTCCGAAAATTTGACATAAGACATATTAATATATCATATTATCTAATCATCACAGAAGAAAATTTAAAGATGCTCTATCATGGGAGGATAACTGTTTAGTGCCTTGAAATTTAAAAGGGGTTTCCAGGCAAAATATTGCCCAGAATACCCCTTTAAAGGGACATTGTCAACTCTGACCCCAAACTACAGTAAAACCTTTAAAAGTTCAAAAGAATATTCTCTTTATTTTGTACTTCTATTTACTGATACCAGAGACAAGAGCTTGAGTTGTATGAGAACCTATGAAATTATGTTGCTTACCTTTCACGGGTTGCTTACCTTTTCTAGAGTGCCCCAGCTGAAGTAACTCCATAGCTACACGTTAATGGAAAAGTTTGTAAATCTGTTTACCCCCCCCAATCATACACAGACACACACACTTCCCCAATGTATTCCGTTCATTGCTTTTTGCACTTCAGATTGTCTGGTAACTATTGGTCTTCCGGTCTGGTAGACTACCAACTAGGTACATAAAACTACATGTACAGAAGTGGTAACAGGGAATTCATTTTAAAGCTCCTTCCTTGTCCCGATGTATTACATAACTTGGGTCTTTTATGAAATACATCTTATAGAGTTGCCCAATATCTCAGTAAATAAAGCTACATGCATAGAAATAGTAGCAGGAAGTCCTGTCTATTAATGCAATACGCTACCTCTCCACACAAAACAGGTCTCAGGACACATGAGAAGATAGCATAGCATGTCTTACATGTTTAGAATACTGTATAAAATAAGATGGAGAAAGGTGTGAGGACAAGACAGATTGTAAGTGTATATTTTTGTATAGCGGAGGCTTATACTGAACATCAAAAGGAGAGTTGGATGCGTTGGTGGTTTGCAAGGCTTACTATAATCTACTCCTACTATCATTAATAGGTATTTTTTAACTATTTAATAAATCATTACTACTTAAAAATCCATCAAACTACATGGGTACGGCTACACTAAAACATCTATTATTCGCACCACGAATGTTAAAATAAACTAACATAAATTATATCTTAGTGTTGTTTGGCCCCATAAAATAATTTCTTTGTTTAAACAGTTCACAATGTTGTAAAATAATAAAATAAGTATTATTCACCTTACCGATCCACAATCTCTTCTCAGGGCCCAATTTTAGGGGCAATTGCTGGATTGTTTGTGTGGCTCTACCCACCTGGCACTTGAGCTGTGTAATAGTCTCTGTAAACAAGCACAAATTTATGTTAATTGGCACTGGTTTATATGAAGCATCAGGCTGTCTAATAGGGCCCTTAGCTTACTGAGTCCCTTAGTCCCCTAGTTTCCTGATCTCTCTCAACATGGACAAGTGACTACTAGTGCAGCCAGTTATATCTTATTTCAGAACATTATAAATTGTTTTTTTAAAGAATGGACCAGATAACCAGTTGAATTTCCCAAATTCCTGCATTATCAATGATGCCCAGATTGTATGGACTGCATCTGGTATTCACTTTTAACCTAAGTGACAACATTCCTTTTACCAGATCCCTATTCAGGACTTTTCACAGATATCACAACTTTAGAAAACAAAAAATGGCCTCAGGGGTCTTACCACAGTGTCCCACAATGGGTGTGAAGGGGAATGGGGAAACAAACATATGTCCTTCCTCTCTTTAGAATAAAAGACAGTGACATGGATTGGGATCAAGAAGGGGACCTATTTTATGAGCACATCTAAACAGCATAATGTAATTGTATGCTACAATATTTCAGCAGAAATGAAAAGATTACATGCACACATTATTGATCAGCCCACAATTAAACTGATCACAATTAAAATCTCAAATGATAAAACCATCTATGCTTCTCAGGTAATCCTCACTATTTAATCAGATGGCAAGATTGAGCTTTGATAGGAACCATGTGATCAATAAACTACAGTAAATACTTTCCACTAGTGGTCCGTTTACACAAAGGGATAATTCGCCCAATCGATCACTTAACTATTTTGAAGCAACAGTTTGGTTTTTATAACGATAAGTTATATAAGTTTTTTGGCTAATAAATCGTTAGAAAAATGTTAGAAAATTTGTTAGAAAAATCGTTATTGCGATTGTTTTTAAGATCACTTAAGCCCATCTCACACGTAGGGTGAATCTTTGAAAGACTGTTTACACATAGCAATCTGCGAATTTTTAGCGAACGACCAACGATGATTTGAGAACGTGGTGAAAGATCACAATGAACGATTTTTCGCTCGTTGCTTGATCGTACGTTGTTTACACGAGCCGTTTATCGCTTAAATGCAATCATTATTTCGACAATTCAAACGATAATCGTTCTGTGTAAACGCACCTTTAGAAATCTAAACATGATCATTAGTGGTTTAAATAACCAAGAATTACAGTTAGAGGAGTGTGCAACATAATACATAGAGCACCTAAAAAGTATCCATCATTTTATTATATATAATAATGGTAATAAAGCACAGACTTCAATTAATGGCACTTTATTACTAGGCATAGCATTAATTTTATTCCTAAATGTCCTTCACCTCTTTTACTTATCCTAAATATTAAAGATCTTTGAGATACTGTTGGGCTGACTATAGTGCATGAAGGCGAAATTCAGCCAAAGGACAAGCAAATACCAGTTCCTCAGATGGTTGTAATATTAAAGCAGGTTTAAAGGGGTACTCCAGAGGGTACAATGTTTTTCATCAATAGGTGTCAGAAAGCAAAAGAGGTTTTCTATGGGGATTTGCTACTGCTCTGGACAGTTCCTATCACAGACAGAGGTGGCAACAGACTGCACTGTGTCAGACTAGAAAGAATACACCACTTCCTGCAAGACATACAGCAGCTGATAAGTAGTGGAAGGCTTGAGATTTTTTAACAGAAGTAATTTACAAATCTGTATAACTTTCTGACACCAGTTGATTTAGAAACATTTTTTCCCTCTGAAATACCCTTTTAACAACCAACATTTGTCGACTGTACATCTCACTGTGAAGTAGGGGATCTGTGACCAACAAAGATAGAGGTAAAGAGCAGCATGGCAATCCAGCGAGCATTTGTGCAACCCCTATCCACATAATAACTTAGTAATGCAATAGGCTTCCTAAAGGGGTTATCCAGCGCTACAAAAGCATGGCCACTTTTCCCCCTCTCTTGTCTCCAGTTCAAGTGTGGTTTGCAATTAAGCTCCATTTACTTCGATGGAACTGAGTTTGAAACCCCACCCAATCTCGAGAAAAGAGAGGGAGAAAAGTGGCCATGTTTTTGTAGCGCTGGATAACCCCTTTAAGTAAGTGCTGATCAACCTGATTGGCACTCCCATCAGGCACGGGCCTACCCATGAAATAATATCCTTACATGCTCTATATAGTAGTCACCTGAGACACTGTAATATAAATTAAACATTTCCAACTTATACTTCGAGGGTTAGAACAACACTGCTTGCTTTTTATGTGCGGGCAGTGGTCAGCCGGGAAAGCTTTAGATGTCCAAAACCTGAGGTGGAAAACTAGCCTTATGCCTATCAAAAAGTTGAATAACATTGTAGCAAACTGAGATTTCATATGAATCCACTCTGAATGTAAACATATATTTAACCCAATAAACACCTTATCCTAAAAATGCAGTGACTGCTTCTGCTATAGAATATTTCACTATACTTAAAATATAGGTAGATCTTATTTATCCTGTAGCCAAGAGATTTTAGTGAGCTAAAGAAAACCATATACAAATTGCACAATGATAAATAGTATGGAGCATGTTTAGTACATGGTAACAAGCCACAAGGATTCTTACTTTTATAACAAAGAGTGATCGAACACTCAACCTAGCAACAATAGTAGGGATGAGTGAACTTACAGTAAGTTTGGGTTCACGTGAACCTTATTGCTCGACACTTGAAACCTGCTGCCTGGAGAAGATAGATGCATCTTCTCCGGGCTGCGGGATTCAAATACTGCAAGTCGCTCATCACTAGTTAATAGACTAATATTAATAGTTAATGCACCAAACACAAAGCTTAAGTGTTCATGATGTTTGACCACATCAGTAGCACCAAGTTTTTGTGTAAGTTCAGTTTTTTCTGTATATTATTTCTGTTGTCAAATAGTTTGATAATTTTTTTGCTCTGTAAATATATATGTATATACATATAAATTTATATTTGTACGATATTCGTTTCAGTAACTATCCTGAATGCTGCAAAGAACAAACGACAAAAGCACAAATGCTACTTTTACATCCTCCTCACATATATCTACCAATAACCGTCTGACCTTCCCGACATGGAAAGATTTAATAAAGTTTCAATAATGTTTGTAATGTATTTTTTTAAGACAGCAAGTATACAAACATCACAATGAATGTCAGTAGGATTGTAAGTGTTCGGCATCATTGTACAGTTGCAAGAAGAGCACAAGAACCAGAAAGATATTGTTGCGTCGTCTTTACAAGGTGCTCAGGTTAATGTCTAACTTTCAATTCTAAGGATCAGATCTTTGTTTGCTGTGTATTACTGGGATGCAGCATGTTCCATTATAATTCAGCCATTCTCTCTGCTCCTTCATTATTCCGGCCAAATGAACCAAAATGCTTCTTTTTGCTCTTCTTCATCTGCATCAACGTAATCTGCATTAGCTTCTTCTCAAACATATCTAATGGCGCTTTTATTAATGTTTCCATTCTTGCTGCCTTTGATTTACAGGAAGAGGAAATGTGACTTTGTAATAAGTAGGATGTTGATTACCTCCATACCAATCGTCCTTTGGATTCTGTATGCATGCATGTAACTGTTGAACATTTATGTCAAATGTCTGTACAATGACTGCATTACTTTCTTCATTTCAGTCTGAATGCATATGCAGGATAGAAATAAATGTATAAATGAATCATTCTGTCTCATCTCAATTCTCTGTCATTTACATTAGCATTACATAAATTCCACCGTATCCACAATGGCCCACAGTGCATTAGAAAAGATCATTTCCTGCAAGACATGGATTTCCAGTATATGAAATTCTTGCTGATTTGAATGTATCCAGTTATAATATGCAATATATATATATATATATATATATATATATATATATATATATATATAAATATATTTTATTTATTTATTTTTAATTTCTCCTAGGTTTTGGCAACATCCGCTTAAACCTAGGCCTCCAAACCTAGGGCAGGGGTCTAGGGGTCTACTAAAATAATGTAGTGATGTAGAAGGATGTAGATGGCAATCAGCTGCTTGTAGTAATAAAGACTTTTCTACTAAAACTACAGCAGGTAAGGAAGACAAAAGCCCCGAAGAGCCACAGGCAGCAGCAGAGCAGCCATTCTGCTTCATACCTTATGATGAAACGGCTGTGACCGCAAAACCTCTGTTTTACTATTGCCTGTGGCTCTTCAGAGCTTTTGCTTTCCTAACCTGCTGGAGTTGGGTGCATCTGCATCCTTCTACACCATCATATGATCTGTTTGTTCAAGACTGTGCACCACCACCACCACCAAGGGATTATTTGTTTGCTTCCCTGTACTCCTGGTCCGTATGGTATCCATGAGCTCAGTACCGGTCTGCTTTTCCTTGATACCTTTTCGGAAACATATTGTAAATGACGCTGCATTTGTGAAGAAGACCTCCCAGTAAAAGGATTTATGGGTACAACCAAGGTCTATGCTCTCTTGATAATTATTGGGTGGCTTTATTCCGTAATTTGTATAATTCTTCTTGGCATTACAACACAGTCGTCCCTCAAGTTACAATGGCCTCAGGGCACGCTGACTTCAACATAAAGGGGGAATTTATGAAGGCTGGCAGTTATGAAGTGACACTGACTGTGAAGCCATTTCTGCTGCTGTTGTGTAAATGGAACAGACAACAGGTAGAAATGATTGGCAATAAGCAACACAGCCCCTATAAAGGCACCGTCCTGCAGTGGTCCTGGTGACCACAGACCGTTTCTCTGTTGTCATCCCTTTTGGCTCTTGTTTTGGTCACTTTTGCATTTTGTCATTGCTCTCAGCCCTAGAGGTGCATAAGGTGGTGTCTACAACCTGCAGAAGTTATTCATCCAGGGCACATCAATGCAAGCAGTGGCAAAAAGGTTAGCTGCGTCTATCAGCACAGGGTCGAGAGCATGAAGCACATACCAGAAAACAGGTGAGTACACCAGAAACGTGGAGGGGGCTGTAGGGCAACAACCCAGCAGCAGGACTGCTACCTGCTCCTTTGTGCAAGGAGGAGCAGTACCATAGCCCTGCATAATGACCTCCAGCAGGCCACTAATATCCATGTGTCTGTTCAAACTCTTAAAAGCAGAATCCATGGGGGGGGGGGGGGGGGGGGGTTATTAGGCCCCAAGGTTTGCAAGTCTGTGTCGTGCTTAAAGCCCAACACTGTGCAGGGCGATTGCATGTGCAGAGAACACCAAGATATGCAGATTCAACATTGGTGCCCTGTGCTCTTCACGGATGACAGCAGGTTCACACTAAGCACGTGTGACAGAAGTCTGGTGACATTGTGGAGAAAGTTCTGCTGCGTGCAACATCCTCCAGCATGGCCAGTTTGGGAATGGGTCAGTTATGGTGTGGGAAGGCATTTTTTGGGAGCCATAAAGACATTGATGCTGACCTGCCTGTTCCCAAGACCTGAATCCAACTGATCTGGGACATCATGTCTCATTCCATCCACCAAAGAAACGTTGGCCCACAGACTATCGAGGAGTTGACCGGTGCTTTAATCCAGATCTAAGAGAACATTTGCCACCTCATCGGGAGCACGGCCAGGTGCTGTAGGGAGGTCATTTACAGGCACGTGGAGGCCACACACACTACTAAGCCTCATTTACTTGTCTTGAGACATTTCCACTGAAATTACAGAAGCCTGTAGTTTGATTTTCAACTTTGATCTCCATAGGATATTAATCCAGACTTTCAATTTGATTTAAAGTGACACTGTCACCCCCTTTTTTTGCATTATGACTTTTCTACACAGGTGTAAAGGGTAAAGTTTGCAGTTTTCATACCCTATTTTATATCATACGTCATGGTGCTTGTTCCAGTTAAAAGCGAACTATTATCATCTGCGGATTGTGCCACCAGGACAGAGCTTCTCACCTGAAGCGCCACTTAGCCCCACCCACAAGGGCGCAGTAGACCGGCTCCTATGAAAGCCCGCCCCGGTTGCTCAATCTGCAGATGATAAAAGATCACTTTTTACTGGAACAAGCACCATGACGTATGATATAAGGTATGAAAACTGCAAAATTTACCCTTTACATCTGTGTAGAGAAGTCATAATCCAAAAAGGGGGTGACAGTGTCACTTTAAATGTATTTTTATGTTTTATTGTTCTCAATGCATTCTGGCGTAGCCTGGGCTGCTGCACACTGGTGCTGTGACTGTGGTGTCCCACTGTTAGTGTTTTTTGCACCTGTCAAAAAACTTTTCTCTCAGGTAGGAGTTAACTAGCTCCGTGTGGGAGGAAGTGAGTTAGTTCAGTTGAGTCTTGTCACTAAAGTTAGCAGATGCAGATGGAGACCAATAGTTCTTTCAGCCAAACTTTTATACTCACTATATAGTGCTAAGCAACAACAAGGGTAAGGAGTCACCAAGGAACACTCTGACCCACGCTAGGCACACATCTTAAAAGTGCAGGGCAGTATCCTGAAAGAGATAGGAGGTAGCCTCAGTAGTACAAACCAACAGTATTTAACCTCTTAAGGACATATGACGTACCGGTACGTCATATGTCCGCACTTGCACTTCAAAGCGGGGCCGCGCGGCGGCCCCGCTTTGAAGTGCCGCGATCCCGGGTGCCGCGAGTAGGCCGGGACCGCTGCTATTAGCGGGCACGGTCTGATCGCCGTGCCCGCTAATTAGCTAATCGGAGGCAGCTGTCAAAGTTGACAGCTGCCTCCGATTACCGGAGGCAACGTTTCCCTGGTGTCTAGTGGGGGAGATCGCTCCTCCGGGACCTTGTCCCGGAGGAGCGATCTCCGTTACTGATGCCGGCCGGGGACGCGTCCAAGATGGCGCCGTCCTCGGCTCGGCACTCGTTCGTTTTCGGCTGCAGCAGCCGAAAGCAAACGAGTGCCGATCTCATGGATCTCTGCAGCATATCTATGCTGCAGAGATCTCAATGAGAGATCACAGTGTATATACTAGAAGTCCCCCAGGGGGGCTTCTAGTATATGTGTAAAAAAAAAAAATAAAGTGTTGTTTATAGTAAAAAGCCCCCTCCCCTAATAAAAGTCTGAATCACCCCCCTTTTCCCAGGTTTTAAATAAAAGTAAACAAATAAATAAATAAACATGTTTGGTATCGCCGCGTGCGTAATCGCCCGAACTATTAATTAATCACATTCCTGATCTCACACGGTAAACGGCGTCAGCGCAAAAAATCCCAAAGTGCAAAATTGCGCATTTTTGGTCGCATCAAATCCAGAAAAAATGTAATAAAAAGCGATCAAAAAGTCGTATATGTGCAATCAAGGTACCGATAGAAAGATCACATCATGGCGCTAAAAATTACACCTCGCACAGCCCCATAGACCAAAGGATAAAAGCGCTATAAGCCTGGGAACGGAGCGATTTTAAGGAACGTATATTGGTTAACAACGGTTTGAATTTTTTACAGGCCATCAGATACAATATAAGTTATACATGTTATATATCGTTTTAATCGTAACAACTTGAGGAACATGCATAACAAGTCAGTTTTACCCCAGGGCGAATGGCGTAAAAACACATTTCCCCCAAATAAAAGAAATGCGTTTTTTTTTTTCAATTTCACTACACTTTGAATTTTTTTCTGGTTTCGCAGTGTACTTTATGCAAAAATTCAGCCTGTAATTGCAAAGTACAATTAGTGACGCAAAAAATAAGGGGTCATGTGGGTTTCTAGGTGGAAAAATGCAAGTGCTATGACCTTTTAAACACAAGGAGGAAAAACCGAAAACGTAAAAACGAAAATGGGCCATGTCCTTAAAGGGATAAAGGTCTACGTATCCTACTGCGCAGTGCAGGTAACTGGGAAGACTCGGACACCTAACTACACCCAGATAACCCCAGCTGGCTCGCACAACCCCACTGGGACGCGTTCTATGCTACCAGAGGGCAGAAGGTGGTAAGACAGTGTCTAAACGTGAGTACGAGTAACACTTCACTTAAAATATCTGGCAGAGTACAAGGCTACATTGGGTTGGGGCTACTCTGGCAAACTTCTCTACTCTCTACTCTACAAGCACTGCTGCAACTCTTCTCAAGCACCTACCTCCGGCACTAAGGTCAAGCACTCAAGTGTGTGTTAAGATTATTCTCTATGAAAACGTGTACTGTAACCAGCAAAGTTCTACAGTAAAGCTGTTATATTTTTATATAAACGCACTGGACTCATCTTCTGTCTTCACCTGCACCCATACATACACCACCGCACACCTTGGGTAATTTTTTCCCTTTCTGTGGGTGGCGGTACCGACAGTCCATGTGGGTTGGTTGCCACTCAGGACTGCCGTGACAGAAGCCCAAGGGACCCACAACATAGCAAGCAAAACAAGCAGGTATCAACATCACACCTGTGTGCTGGACTAGCACTGGTGTCACGAAAACTAACACCTTTGGCTGAGCTAACATACACCAGTACCTCACCACAGTGACTGCTGGTAGACTTCTGGTGTTTGGACGGACTTCTGTCACTGTGGCCCGGGACACGCAGGCTATGCGTTTGACAAGAGGACAATTGTGTGTGTGTGAAGGTGCAGGTGCGAGTAAGGTGAGTCTAAAACTTAACCAACGGTTGATACTTTACTTAAGAAACTTTAGTGCAATACAAAAACACACAGTAGGTAACTGCTCAATGGTGCTTAGTGCAAAAATAGTGCAACACTTGAGGTAGACTACAGAGAGAGGTAAGAATAGAAAAAGACTTTGTAGCAAGGGTAGTGTATGGGGTGTAGATACTTCTCGTACTCATGTACACTACCGTTCAAAAGTTTGGGGTCACCCAAACAATTGTGTGTTTTCCATGAAAAGTCACACTTATTCACCACCATACGTTGTGAAATGAATAGAAAATAGAGTCAAGACATTGACAAGGTTAGAAATAATGATTTGTATTTGAAATAACATTGTTTTTACATCAAACTTTGCTTTCGTCAAAGAATCCACCTTTTGCAGCAATTACAGCATTGCACACCTTTGGCATTCTAGCTATTAATCTGTTGAGGTAAGCTGGAGAAATTGCACCCCACGCTTCTAGAAGCAGCTCCCACAAGTTGGATGGGCACTTCTGGTGTACCATACGGTCAAGCTGCTCCCACAACAGCTCAACAGCTGGGGTTCAGATCTGGTGACTGCGCTGGCCACTCCATTACCGATAGAATACCAGCTGCCTGCTTCTGCTGTAAATAGTTCTTGCACAATCTGGAGGTGTGTTTAGGGTCATTGTCCTGTTGTAGGATGAAATTGGCTCCAATCAAGCGCTGTCTACTGGGTATGGCATTGCAAAATTGAGTGATAGCCTTCCTTATTCAGAATCCCTTTTACCCTGTACAAATCTCCAACCTTACCAGCACCAAAGCCACCCCAGACCATCACATTACCTCCACCATGCTTAACAGATGGCGTCAGGCATTCTTCCAGCATCTTTTCATTTGTTCTGCATCTCACAAGCGTTCTTCTTTGTGATCCAAACACCTCAAACTTGGATTCATGCGCCCACAACACTTTTTTCCAGTCTTCCTCTGTCCAATGTCTGTGTTCTTTTGCCCATCCTAATCTTTTTCTTTTATTGGCCAGTCTCAGATATGGCTTTTTCTTTGCCACTCTGCCCTGAAGGCCAAAATCCTGCAGCCACCTCTTCACTGTAGATGTTGACACTGGTGTTTTGCGGGTACTATTTAATGAAGATGCCAGTTGGGGGCCTGTGAGGCGTCTGTTTCTCAAACTAGAGACTCTAATGTGCTTATCTTCTTGCTTAGTTGTGCAACGCGGCCTCCCACTTCTTTTTCTACTCTGGTTAGAGCCTGTTTGTGCTGTCCTCTGAAGGGAGTAGTACACACCGTTGTAGGAAATCTTCAATTTCTTAGCAATTTCTCGCATGGAATTACAGATTACAGATGCTTTCCGGCCCCAAGCAACACCCTAAATGCTCTTAAAGAGGACCTGTCACCCCCTGTGCCAGGGTGACAGGCTCCCAACCCCCCGCTGGAGCACCCTATACTCACCTGATCCCGCCGGCTCCCGCTTCTGGAGGTGGCCGGGTGAGATATGAGCGCCCGAAGCCTGGCGCGCGCGCTCCTCAGATGAGTCCAACGCTCGTAGAGAATGACGGAGCGTCGGACTCGCCTGTCATTCTCTATGAGCGTTGGACTCATCTGAGGAGCGGGCGCGCCAGGCTTCGGGCGCTCATATCTCAGTCACCCGACCACCTCCAGAAGCGGGACCCGGCGGGATCAGGTGAGTAAAGGGTGCTCCAGCGGGGGGTCGGGAGGCTTTCACCCCGGCACGGGGGTGTGACAGGTTCCCTTTAAGCAAGTATTGTGCATAAGAGCATTTAGCAATTTTATAAACAATGTGGGGGAGGAGAGGGGTGAAAGTAACGGCAGCATATCAGCAGGTTCTTTGGGAAGTGCGGCTTTAAATGCAGCTGTCAGTTTCTATCTATCTATCTATCCCCTCTGAACCGCCGTGATCCCGGGTGCTATTTGTAGTCCAGGACCGCGGCTATTAGCGGGCGCGGTCCCGCGCTACAAATAGCACCTGGGATCACGGCGCCTCCCGAAGCCTCTGTCATTCTTCCGAATCTCTCCCGAGTAGCCGAGCGGTGGGGATGCGGGCCATTTTTGAGCCTCCCCACCATATGGGGCGACCATTCCCGGCGTATAAGACGACCCCCGACTTCTGACAAGATTTTTCGGGGTTAAAAAGTAATCTTATACGCCGGAAAATACAGTATATATATTGCTAAAATGTGGACATATAGATACTGTAGATAGATAGATAGATAGATAGATAGATAGATAGATAGGTAGAGATAATAAATAAAATATATAGTATACACAAAAATGTATGCTATAGCTGTCTACTAATGCTGGACAGGACAAGTCCTCCAGGGCAGATGCTCACTGCAACCATTCTTCACAAAGAGATAAGAATGCAAAACAATGCTATTGCATTAGAAGACTTATGGCATATGCCAATGGATTTTCCAAACTGGACAAACAAGAGCTTTATATACTGTACATGGTGGGGATTTACAAAGAAAAGCGCAAATTTTTTGATTGACTTAAAAATGTGTGACTTTTTACCATTGTACGCCCTGCTCACTTGATGGACGAGCAGGGGGCACAGCACGGCAGGAAGGAGGCGTGACCTCCTCCTATACCTGCTAGTAGACCTAAAGCATAGCGAAAATCTACACTGGCTCAGAGCTGGTGTAGAATATCTGCGACTGCCATGAGGCGGCCTCTGATTCATCGTCCCTGTGGGGCATGGGTAGGGGGCTTCATGTTTGAACAGTGTATTTGAAGGCCTGCCTTGCTAAAAGCCCCGTACAGTACCTTTACCTTTTATAAATATACACTGAGACCCACCATACCATCCTTTAAAGTAGCTTGCATGCATACTTACCAGGTCTGATAGCATTCTCGTGGTGCAGTGTTATTTCCATGTCCCGACACTGCTTAGACCCCAATGGCTCCCATGTGACCTCTCCCCTGGCTATCCCAAATCTACAGCGCTTTTGAGCAGGCTTTAGGTCACTATCATCTATGTATCTCTATGGATCTCAAAATGCGTCGCACAGCCAAATGCTGTAGTAAATTCAAATACAATTCAAATGTTATCTAAAACAATATATACATTCATTGGAAAAATGGCAGATCATGGAGGGCCCCAGCAGTCAGACCCCTGCAATCGGACACCTATCCTGTAAAAAAGTGGACAAATAGGCAAATATCACCCTTTGTAAAATGGCTAGCAATAAGACGAGAATTGCTGTCAAAAAATAGTCAGGCAGCAGCTGGGGTGACAGGTCCCCTTTAAAGTGACACAAGTCCTATTTAAAAAATGTGGCCGTGTCATAAACGCCAAACTGGCTGTGTCCCCTAAGGGTTAAAAAAGAAAAACTCTGTGAGAACAACTAATAAAACCACCCACTGTTTGCAAGAGAAGTCCAAAAATAATGATCAGGTTCAATATTTTGATGTCCACTGTAAAAACGTCTGTTATTCAATACATTGTGTGCATTGGACGTCTGTCTTTCCATTGACTTCAATGCATTACCATTGCAGTCAGTTAAATCGTGGCAATAACTGGCGTTTTTTAAAATATCAAAATTGTCCGCCCTTTCTCTATTTTTGAGGTTGTGTGAACATAGCCACATAGTTTAAATACAGCAAAACATTTTTAAAAATATAAATGCCTGGAGTACCACTTTAAGGGTACATTTATACATATGACGGCACATATCAATGACTGAATGACTAGAGATGAGCGAACCTCTAGTACATTTGGGTTCGTTTGAACCTGAACGCTCGTCGTTTGATTACTGGTGACTGAAAAATTGTTGACGCCCAAGGGAGTCTGGGAAAACACAGATACAGCCTGTGACTCATCCAACTTCTTGGGCTCCTTCCGACTTCTTCAGTCACTTCTAATCAAACACCAAGCATTGCGGTTCAAATGGAGCCAAGTGTGCTCGAGGTTGGCATATAAATGTCATATCTGCAGCGGGTCCTGTACATCTCAATGTCATTTTACAAAAAAAAAAAAAAAAGAAATATATATAAAGCCCCACAAAATTCCCCAATGACTTTTCCTTTTACCTAATAAAAATTATTATTTTTTTGCTGTAAATTATATAGTAAATGAAGCTGCCGCTAAAAAAAAACCAAACACATATTATATTGTTGGACAATAAGCCTCATACTAATACGCCGATTAAAGGATAAAAACGTTAGCAGGAGAGGAGAGAAAAAAAAACAGGAAGGGGTTAATACAGATAGAGAATTGTCTACATTGCGGACTCCTCACAGCAGTTACCGCACGGCCGACCACTATGCCGGTGTACCGCTATATTATACTGTGACGGTACAGCCGCGCTCCACCTCACCTCACACGGAGATTTGAATAAAAGTGGCGGGAATGTCAGCGGACTGCGCGCATGCGCACTGGTCGCGCCGGCTGATAGCGGGAGCGCGGTATTTTCAGTCTGTGGTAGTTACAATGGAGGAGGGCGCACCGGAGGAGACGGTTCCCTTCGAGCAGGTGGCTAACGTGGCCACAGCCTGGGTGTTTGATTACATGTTCGCCTATCTGTGTCATTACTTCGCAGATGATGAGCGGGCGGAGGATTTTCAGCGGATGTGCCGAGCAATGGAAGGTAATGAGGGATGAGGGGGACGGGACTGTTTTCACACTGAGTAGTGAGCGGTGGCGTAGTGTATCAGTGCGCGGGGCTACTCCAGCCTTATATATCCCGGCTGTCAGCCAGAACACCGGGAGCAGATAGTAATGTCTGGTGTATACAGGTACGTGTGAGGCCGACACACTTGTATCAAGTTTACCTCATATATTGCTGTGTCTTAGTAGTTGTATATACCTGGCTGACTGGTCAAATAGGATGTTTCATATAGTCAGGAAATACACAGTGAGATTGTCAGTACAGCAAGAATATGCTGCATCGCACTGTGGCCCCAAATGTTAGTAAAGGGTGGCGTGTCGGCCATACTGAGAGGTTGGGTGACAGGCGACTTGTGTTGATGTAATGTATGCAAAGTCGCGTTGATCTGTGAGTGGAAATTCATCATATTTGGTACCACATCCACCATCTTTAGATTGCCATGATGGCAAACTTAAAGGGGTAGCGCGGCGCTAAACAATTTTTCCCTAAATAACACACATTACCAAAGTTATACAACTTTGTAATGGATGTTATGTAAGTGAATGGCCCCCCACCCACACCAGACCCGGAAGTGTAGTGCTCTATACTCACCTGATTCGTGTCGACCCC